>NW_024377170.1:0-36377 GCF_016835505.1 Polypterus senegalus | reverse complement strand
AAATTAAAAAAAAAATTAAATAAAAAAACCCCAACAATGTTTTTTCTGTTGTATTAAACAAAAATGTTTTATTAGCACTGAAAAGAAAAATTTTCAATATAGATTAAATCAGTTCAGTTCAAATGTTAATCAATTCACTTCACAAGTCCAGTGCAAGGATACTATGTCTATTCAAAAAAAAAAAAAATTCAGAAATGTTCATACACTTGCGGAAAAAGTATGTGAATAACTCTGTAGATGAATTCATATGTCACTGGTCCACGTGTGAGAGATTTCCTTTACTGCACAGTTCAGTCTTTACACTCACTGAAAGAAAAGACTACTGCTTACCAGCATTCAATGGAAAATGAAGAAACTAAAGTACATCACCACACTGGGGTCCTAGACGGAGCGCTGAAAGGTGTCCAGATAGGCAGGGTAATGTTCCTTTCGCTCTATGATCTCCAACAATTGTCCCCATGATCCTAAAAGTTACAGCTCGATCCAACAAGGCCGCAATCGTGTCCACTGGAGATCAGTCCGAGTGCGCGAACAAACAGGATCCCGTCTAACGAATCAGCTGGCTCTTCTCACAAAAAAAAAATGAGCAACAACATCCACCAAGTTTTGAGTTGATTCGGTGACAAAAATCGGATGCAAAACGAACAAAATAAACGGGAGTATTCAACTTCACCACCGTATAACCTTCTAAAACTCTGCGCCCTGTTCTCTGCTCCACGACGAGCACGGCACAAAACTTCATAGTCACTACTAATGACAGGCTCGTTAAAAACAAACAGAGGTTTAGAAGCATCGTCTTGCAGCTCTAATGCATGTCGCTGGACTAAACTTAACTTTTAACTTAATAAAAGTTCCAAAAATCGGCACCTTCCCTTTTAGCCCACAGTCACTCCTCTCTCAACTCTACTCGCACTGAAGTTAAAAAAAAAATCGCTCTAATTGTCAAAATAAAAGCTCATATGAACGTCTAAATGTCAAAATAAAGCTCATACGAAATCCAACTTGTAGGTACCTACACTGGATTAATAATCTACTGTATGATCTATTCGTTTTAAAATATGGGTTTTTATCGTAGCAGCATATATTCTCATATATTCTTATTATTACTTAGTATTACTAGGCGCTATCTGTTTATGTTTTATTGTGCTTAATTACTTTTCCTCCTTTTTTTTTTCTCTTTTTCTTTTCTAATTATTTCATGTCTACCCTAAATGAGACTGTTCAATATCATACCCTTGGTTTACTGTTATTGCTATTACTGCATTAAGACTTGTTATGCTTATTTTGGACACATCTTTAACACCATCCCCTGGGTTTATTATCTGGGTGTATCATCTTAATGCACTAAAATTGCTGAAGACTATATATATATTTTAAGTGCAAAATTCTTTTTTTTCTTTTAAAGACTATATTGGTAACAGATATCTCTATCTTTTAACCTAAAGCCACTGCATGGGGCTTGTTGTGCTTTGGACGTGCTCTGTCTCTGGGTATGTCAGAGGACTGGGACTGTGTGAAGTGGGTTTTAGCCTCACTTGGGGAGGCAAAAGGGAGGGTGGGGGGTTAAGGGGGGAGAGAAAGAGAGCAGGCTTGATCTATACCTAATCTATCCTCTCAATCTTTATAATTATAACTATCAACGTAATAATAAGCTGCATGGCAACAACTCTTGGGGAAATAGGAAATTAAGACCTAAACTATTCTCACTTCCAGTTAAGACTATAAAATGACATCAAAAACTCAGAATCAGTGTCTCCATGATGGGACAGTTAACTCGTAAGCTGGAATGTTAAAGGCCTGAATCATAATTAAAGAGAAAGAAAGTACTTTCTCACCTAACAGGTCTAAATGCTAAAATAGTATTTTTACAGGAAACCCACTTACTAAGCAAGGATCAGTTCCAGCTGCAAAAAGACTGGACTGGCCAAATGTTCCATTCTAGTTTTACAAAGAAAACTAGAGGGTTGGGAATTCTCATACATAGAACAGTACCATTTGTAGCATCAGATGTAGTATTGGATCCTGAAGGGAGATATGTAATGGTCATGGGAGACTTATCTAACTGTAAAATGATTTTGATAAATGTTTATGCACCTAATGTTGATGATAAGGAATTTATACAAAATTTATTTGCATCCATTCCCAATCTGAACACTCATAAAGTTATAATGGCTGGGGACTTTAATTGTGTTTTAAATCCACTTTAAGATAGGACTTCCTCCACAGGGGGAACGCAACTAACACCGCAAAGATAATTACAAAGTTTATAACTGATCACAACTTATCAGATCCCTGGAGGTTTTTAAACCCAAATTCAAGAACATATTCTTTCTACTCACCAGTACATCATTGCTACTCAAGGATTGATTACTTTATAGATAATAACTTCTTGCCTAAGATTAAATCTTGTAAATACGATGCTATTGTTATTTCTGACCATGCTCCTATGATCTTGGAGCTGAAATTACTAAGCCCCATACACTCACCCCGCAGATGGCCTCAACCCGCTTCTATTAGCTGACAAGAATTGTACTGAATTTATATCCAAACAAATCAAATTCTTTCTAGAGACAAATACATCCCCTGAGATCTCTGCAGGAATACTCTGGGAAACTCTTAAGGCCTTCTTAAGAGGACAGATTATCTCATATCTTTCCCACAGAAATAAATCCGAAGCAGAGAAAGTAGCAGAGATAAAAAGCGAAATTACTAAAATAGATGAAGAACATGCCAGACTACCAAGCGAGACTCTACATAAGAGGAGGCAGGCTCTACATTCAGAATTAAACCTCTTGACAACTAAAGAAACTGAACAACTAATTTACAAATCCAGACATCATTATTATGAACATGGAGAGAAAGCTAATAAGCTTTTAGCTCAACAAATTCACAAGCAAGAAGTGCGCAACGCAATCTCGGTAATCACTAACATAACGGAGATAAAATCATCGAACACAAAAATATAATGCACACTTTCAGAGACTACTATAAATCCCTATATACTACTGAGTTTAAAGAAGACAATATACAATCTAATGCATTTCTGGATACATTACAGATACCACAAATAGACGCTTTTAGTGTGGAGGAACTTGATAAACCTCTGGCATTATCAGAATTACTAGATGCTATAAAGTCACTCCAAGGTGGAAAAGCAGCAGGCCCTGATGGCTACCCTGCAGAGTTTTACAAGAAATTCTCCGCTCAGCTAGCTCCCTCCTATTAGCAACATTTACAGAAGCCAGAGATAACCAATCTCTTCCACAAACCTTTCGCCAAGCACTAATCACTGTCTTTCCAAAACAAAATAAGGACTTATTACAATGTGCATCATACAGACCAATTTCACTTCTGAATAACGACGTTAAAATACTCTCTAAAATCATAGCTAGAAGGATGGAGAAAGTGCTCCCTCGGTAATATCACAAGACCAAACTGGATTTATTAGGGGCCACTTATCTTCAAATCTTCACGCCTGTTTAATGTAATATACTCACCAACTAAATCAAACACCCCAGAAATATTATTATCATTGGATGCAGAAAAAGCATTGACATGATTGAATGGAAATACCTTTTACTATTTGGAGAAGTTTGGGTTTGGCCCAAACATTTGTGCATGGATTAAATTACTGTATACTAACCCAGAAGCTTCAGTTTGCATCAATAACATTTGCTCAGACTACTTTAAACTAGAACGTGGCACTAGACAAGGATGCCCTTTGTTGTTGTTTGATTGCCATTGAACCACTGGCAATACATTGTCGAAATACTGATCAGATAAAGGGGATTAGCAGAGAAGGACTGGAACAGAAAATCTCATTATATGCAGATGACATGGTACTGTATATATCGGACCCAGAAAATTCTGTGCCTGCAGTCTTAGCAGCACTCACAGAATTTCAAAAGATCTCTGGTCTCAGAATTAATCTGAATAAAAGTGTACTCTTTCCAGTGAATTCTCAAGCATATAATATTAGATTAGACACCCTACCTTTTATCATTGCAGAACAGTTTAAATACCTCGGGGTAAACATCACAAGTAAACATAAAGCTCTTTATCAACAAAATTTCGTCGTCTGCATGGAAAAAATTAAACAAGACTTGCATAGATGGTCAACCCTTCATCTCACACTAGCTGGAAGAATTAACACTGTTAAGATGAATATTCTTCCTAAGCTCCTTTTTTATTTCAAAACATCCCAATATACATTAATAAATCATTCTTTAAGCAATTAGATTCAACAATAACCTCATTTATTTGGAATTCAAAACATCCACGCATCAAAAGAGCGACCCTACAAAGACAAAAGGCAGAAGGCGGCATGGCTCTACCTAACTTCCAGTTTTATTACTGGGCAGCAAATATACAGGTGATAAGAACCTGGACACAAATAGAAGAACATACACAGGCTTGGACCGCAATAGAAGTAAAATCCTGCAGTACTTCTTTGTATTCCTTGCTCTGTGCTCCAATAAACACACGCTATCGGCAATACACTAATAACCCAATTGTGCTCCACTCACTTAGAATCTGGAACCAATGTAGAAAGCATTTTAAGACGGAGAAGCTTCTATCTGTGGCACCCTGCAAGAGAACCACCTCTTTCAACCTTCACAAACATATGCAGTTTTTAATATGTGGAAAAAATTTGGAATTAACTTGCTTAGAGATCCTTATATAGACAACGTCTTTGCATCCTATGAACAAATTTAACATTCCAGCTACACATTTCTTTCACTATCTTCAAATCAGGAACTTTGTTAAACAGAACCTTCCAGATTTTCCTCATCTTGCACCCTCATCCACGCTGGAAAAAATATTGCTCAATCTCAAGGAATTCAAAAAAAAAAGTCAGTGGGAAACCGATGTGTTATATTATTTGAAATTCGAAAAAATCAAATACTTAGTTAGAGGATCCGTGCAGACTTTTTTTCAAAACATGGCAGGATCTAATCAGTTATATTTTAAAATAAGTTTATAAAGAACAGAGAATTTATTAATTTAGGTATGTTTACAAGCCTTAAATTTTACGCCGTTTGGCTTGCTCTCTCTCTCAGGGGTAGGGATTGATCTGTTCTTAACTCAATTCTTCTTTTTGTAAAAACTTGATTGCTTTGTATGGATTGTAATAAAATTAATAAAGAAAAAAAAATTTATTAAACATGGGAACACGGTGGCGCAGTGATAGTGACGAACTGGTGCCCCATCCAGAGATTGTTCCTGCCTCACGCAAGATTCTTGCTGCACCATGCGCGACCTTTAATGAAATAATATACTGCAGCAGTACTGTCTCTTTCAAGCGTACTAGCCCCCAATTCCTGTCCTTCCTTTTCATTCTCCAAGTACCCAATTGCCACAAAATCAGCTCAGTAATAGACGTTAAGCCATCTGTGAGCTTAGAACTCTGATCCTTCAAAACGTTTAAGGAACATTGAAATATCTTCATAGTACATGTTTAATTATTCTATCCAACTATCTAGACCCAAGCAAGAATACAGCACAAGCCAGAAAAATTCCCTAGTGCTAGCGCTGCAACACTGTGTCCTCACATGTTTAATTATTAAAAATACAGGTTATTTAAATGATGTTAACATTGTATCTGTATCATGTAATAAACATATTTTGCTGCATTTCATCTTAAAAATGATATTGTCATCATATGTAAATACACACTTTATAAAGTGGTGCAGGTTGTGCAATATTATAACTGTATCACAGGTTTACAGTGAGGTAATTGTACTTATAAGAACAAACAGTTCTACAAGGAGGACTTGATGGGCTGATTGATTGCGTTTATAGTTCTTGGGATGAAACTGTTTCTGAACCGCAAGGTTAGTACAGGAAAGGCTCTGAAGCGTTTGCCGCATGGAAGTGGTTAAAATAGACAGCATGGCTGAGGCAGTGTGTGCTTGATGCTGTATACTGATAATTCTCTTTGCAATCAGCTGTGGTAGAGCTGTGATTACTGTGGAAACTGAATGTTCTCTTCGTTCCCTTGTACTAATTCATATCTGAGAAGTAAGCTTTACTGAACCATGCAACAGCATGCTTTGTTTTAGCAAACAGAAAAATATTTGTACAAAGGACTCAAGGTCTGAGCATTCCACACATGAGTCTGCCTTATCACGTTTTCCCTTAGCTTATATCTGAACGCCATAACAAAAGGAGCCAAGAAATCAAGTTTTACAAGGGACGTTAAAGGGGCTCAAGGTTTGTGTATAATAATTCTAGGGGTATATAACTGGACCCCACCTAACAGATGGGGTTCAGAAGAGCCCTGATGCTGTCATGTATATTTGATTATCTGCTTTTCTGAAACTCTTCTCACCGTGACTCTGAAAAATAAAGCTGCTTTATAACTGCACCTGCTCTGAGTTTTCTGAGTTTTCGGCCCACAGTTTTGGCGCCAACGTGGGCAGGAGACGCAGACGGCTCCTCATGCAGGATCGTCCAGAGGATCGTGGTGGAGTCGATTCCGGCCGGATCGGGTTCAGCTTCGGTAAATGTAGGATTGGCCTGCCTTGGGCGTTTCCTGCGTGGGGAGTCGCTGACCTCCTCCTAGCCGATACGAGGCACGACTTGACGGGCATTTCCAGGCAGGTGGATGGAGTCACGGTGAGTAGATCAGGGGATTCCTGTTAGTTGAGTTTGACTGGTGTGCTTGAAGTAATACGAATATAGAAAGAAAAAAAATAAAAGCATATGCAAAATAAAGAACAAGAGAGCATACTGTATCAGACCCATAGGAGGGTTCTAGGGACTCACGGAAAGTAGCTTTGGGACACTACGGAATACGGCACAGTGTGAATGTTAGCTAGTCACCCCTGTGCAGTGGAATAGAAAGGGGCGAGTGGCACACTCCTATAATAATTTGAGGAATGGGGGTGAAAGGGGGTATTTAGAGAATGTGTGTTTAAATAAACGGGAGGTCGAGTTTTACATCCGCTGTCTGGTCATACTCTTGTCTCAACGGGTTGCTAAGCTGGCGGAGACTATACCCTGGCAGATTGACACATACAAAAGGTCTGATGAAGGGATCGGGGTTAAAACCTCCATATCCCGGACTCCACGAAGCGTATTGATGTAGGATTCTGCTGATGTGAATAAATGGACACGAAGTCACCTGAAGCTGTAATCCGGGGATAGGAGCGGACGGCGGGTGGAATGGGGTTTATCGAGGGCTGAGTCATTTTTTGCTGAGATCCTGCCGCTTACTATGGGAAAAAACAATTAGCAAGCCAGTCAAACAGTCCCCTAAGAGTCCTAAAAACCTAATGTTAGAAGGATTATTTTCGGGAGATCGCCAGGCACCTAGTGCGCTGTCGGGATCGAAAGGCGGGTCCCCTTGAAAGCTCATTGAAAAGAAGACAGGATTAGATTTAAAAAAAAAAAAAAGGCATGTAGAAAGTGGAATAAGGACAGTGCAGGTAGATGGCGTAGTGGAAGGAACCGGAGATATGAATGAGATACAGGACATTAGAAAAATACTGTGCAGAAATACACAGGGTTGTTGTAATGGAGGTCCTTATCGGATGGATATGTATGACAGATGGGAAATGGTTATTAAAGACCGTACGTTGGAAGCGACACAGAAACGGAATGAGCTTTAAGTTGCTGAACTTAAGAATAGAAAGGAAAAGGAAGAGCTGCTTATAGCTTTACAGAAAGTGCAGGCTGATACGGGACCCTAGTCTGAAGGAAGGAGGAAAAGGAGTGATTAAAAAGACCCTTTATATCCCGTGCTCTCTTTCCCAACACTTTACCCACAACCCCTTCAACCGCCACATTCACCCCATGCCCCAATGGCTCCTGTGGTTACCGATGCCCAAGTTACTGATGATTTCTTTGATGAACGATATCAGTGCGATCCCTCCTCACTTACAGATCCAGGTGATGAGACTGACGGCCACTTGTTAGGGGCTATGGGAGGCTCTGCTAACTCACACAAAAAGCCCTCCATATCACAACGTACTAGAAGCAAGACCCTCCGAGATAAGTCCCCTGAAAACCTTACCCCGTTTAAGTCCCCAAAACCTTTAGTACCCACATTTCATGCCTTTTAATTAAGGTCCCTAACCCCCAACACGATCCCACACAACCCCCAGGAAACGATAACCCCACTACTGTAATGATACATCGTAACTGAGATATTCAAGAGCTGAAAGACACAGTGTTCAAATTGCCTGATCTTAAGGTAATCGGTGGGTTGAAGTTTGTGGATCTGGTGCAGCAACTAGACAACATATTCAAACCCAGTGCGGCTGAATGGACCCAGGTGCTACGCAGAAAGATGGGCACCATTTGGGCTACTGTCAATCATGGGCAGCATAATGGAGAACAGTGGCAGTGGACAAAATAATGAAGGTCCTTTCCTTGCCCAATGGGAACCCGTGAAAACTGCAATAACTGCAAAATATAAAAAGGGCACCGACTGGTACCTTATTTCAGTTGCCAAACAAAAGAAAGATGAGACGGTAGATGAATGGGCACACCGCATTCAGGACTTGATGACAAACCATTCTGGCTTAGACAGCCCATATGACCATGCCAAGGTAGCAGTTCCTCCTTTTGTGTCAGGACTCAGAAGTGATATTCAAAATAAAGTAAGCACATCCTGTATTTGGATTCCCATCTGGCCACTTTTGATGAAGTTTAAAGACACGCGGAGCATGCTGAATGACAGACTAAGCAAAAAGAGTCAGATACTCAGACCAAGGTAATCGCGGCACAAATGAATTATTATGCAGGTGGAGCTGCCTCAGGCGTGAAGGATGTGGATTTTTCCGAGGACGGGCGAGGCCAGGGAGAGGTTACGGATTTTTACTTCCTAATCCGAATTCTTCATCTGCTCAGCTGCCTCTCCCCTCAGATCAAGCACTTACATTTTGCCTGTTACGATGGGACACTTCTGCTGCAATTGCCCACATCAGCTTCCTCCCCCAACTTCCTTACCTGAACCTGAGGATATTCCTTTCACAGGGACCCCCAGCCATTCTCTTCAATTTCCTTTGCACACTCGCCATACAGACACAGATCCTTTATTGACTTTGCTAGTGAATGGCACTGAAACTGCTTTTCTAGTCTGCCTCAAAAGATACAGTGACTGCGCTTGCTTCTGGACAACCACATGTTTTGCTGGTGTCTAAACCTCTTCAGGTTCAGCTTCATTTCAGTGGTTCCACTTTGATGCACCGTTTTTTATTAAATCAGCTCTGCCCTGTTAATCTGTTAGGAAGGGATCTGATGACAGAGCTCTCCCTCTCTATTTCTCTAACCGAACGAGGGTTTTACTGTTCTATTCCTAAATTCCTGTGCCGTCCTTCCCTTTCTGCTTTTTCATTGTAAACCACCTCTCCCTCTTGGCTTTCCTCATTTCCCGATGCACTGTGGTCCCAGGGGAAAAATGATTATGGAAGGATAGCACACTGTGAGCCACTGGTGATTTACCCAAAATCGTCCTTCTGCCCGCATTGCGACCAGTATCCTCTGTCTCCAGCAGCAGAGGCTGGCATCTCCGCCGTACATTCCGATCTCGTGAAACGTGGAGCAATCATTCAAAAGAAATACTCTCCAGTCAACTCCCTCGTTTTACCTGTTTAAAAGGCTGACGGTTCATGGTGTTTTTGTTCAAGATCTTCGAAAACGTTAATTCTGCAGTTTTTCCTAGGGCACCTATTGTTCCTAATCCTTCCACTATACTTTCTACGATACCCCGTCCATCCGTTATTTCTTTGTTATTGACCTTGCTAACGCTTATTTTTGTATTCCTTTGCACCCCGACTCTCAATTCTGGTTTGCCTTTACTTTCCAAAACCGCCGTTGGACAAGGACCGTTATGCCTCAGGGATATACTGCAGCCCTTGTGTATTGGATAAGCTCTTGCTCGAAATTTAAAAGGCCAGATAAAGACAGTGTATTGATACAGTATGTAGATGATATAATGTGTAGTACTACAGAAGAAGATTGTGCACGTGATACTCAGAAATTGTTATTTTTAGCAGAAAATGGCCATAAAGTTTCTAAAACAAAACTGCAGTTAATTCAAACAACTGTGAAATATTCAGGTCATGACATTTCTTATGAAACAAGAGCTCTCTCTCTCTAGCGATCATATAAACACCACTCAAAATCTTCCTAGACCTGTTACAAAGCAACAGGTTGTGTCTGTATTAGGCATTCTAGAATACTGCCGGCAATGGATTTTAAACTTCACTGAAAGAGTACAGCTTTTGCAAACTTTAGCGATCACCCCTGATCTCCCCATTTCTGGTCAGGTGGCATGGAATGATCAAGCTGAGAATGCTCTATGTGACTTAAAAAAAAAAAAAAGTGCCCTACTGTTTGCGCATGCGTTAGGACTGTTGACTATCTCGTCCATGAACAGAGAAGGGGGGATATATGAATGCAGTTCTCACACAACTCCATGGAGAAAAAAAACAAAGGCTTAGCCTATTTTTCGAGAAAATTGGATCCAGTGGCTGCGGGACTTCCAACCTGTCTCAGAGCTGAAGCAGCCACAACAGAGGCCGTGCTAGCCCGTACAGATATAGTGCTCATGAGCCCCTAGTGGTAAAAGTGCCTCACGCCTGCATACACTCCATTTTAGTATGGGCTAAAACCTCACATCTCACTACTGCTAGGGAAATACACTATCAAAATGTACTCTGTACATTGTCAAATGTTACCATAGAAAGGTGCTCCACCCTAAATCCAGCTACTCTTCTACCAACTGTCATGATGAAATAACTAAGGTTATAAAACCTAGACCAGACCTAGAGGAAACTGGTGCTTGTCAGTTGTTACAGGGAAAAATTGTAACTATCTATACTTATTCTAGATATGCTTTTGGAGTCTGCCATGATCATGGGGCATTATGGAAACTCAGGGGATTCAAGACCAGTACTGGCAAGCCCATTCAGCATCAAAAACTAAAAGAATCCTCTTAGAGGCCATAACGAAACCATCAAAGCTAGCGATCGTTAATGTCAAGCTCACACAGGAAAACAGGATCCTGTCAGCAAAGGAAACGAATTAGCTGATCATTTTGGTAAACGGGCTGCATATAATAACACACCAATCTCTTTATTCCAACAGAGAAATGACCAGGACACTGATAATCAAATTATTTCTTTACATAGTGCAGCCATGGACACAGGGAAGAGAAAATGGTCCAAAGAAGGGTCCCTCTCTGATGGAGTCTGGACCCATAAGTAAACTAACAAACCTTTCCTCCCAAAGGCTTCTTTCCCAGGTATGGAAAAAATCGCCCATGGCCTAGACCATGCTGGAAAAGACGCCATGGTTCAAGATGTTGAAAAACATTGGGAAGCTGTAGGTTTCTCTACATATGCAGAGCAGTTCTGCAGGTGCTGTGCATTATGTCAAAAGTTTAATGTAGGAAAGGGCACCCAGGTAAGTCCCGTTACACCTAACCTAATGGGTCTATTCGAACACCTTCAAATGGACTTCATTGAATTGACACCATCAAAGGGGTACCAATACTGTTTAGTAACTGTTGATGTGTTCTCCCGATGGGTGGAAGCTTTCCCTTCCAAACATGCAGATGCCAAAACTGTGGCAAAAGCTTTGATAAAGGAAATCATTCCAAGATGGGGCATACCACAGAAATTACAAACTGATAATGGCACACACTTTGTAAATTCCATTATAAATGAATTAACCACCTGGCTCCAGATAAATGTGCATCATTATTGCAAATACCACCCCCAGAGTGGAGGTATTGTGGAACGATGCAATGGTACCTTGCAATCTAAATTGGCTAAAATCTGTGAGCAAATAAATTTAACTTGGCCTGATGCTCTGCCTCTGGCCTTGATGGGATTAAGGGGAAGAACACATCGGCAGTTAGGGCCGTCCATTCAAAATTCTGACCGGACGGCCCATGCCAGTCGGCATGGTCATAGGTAATGTTACACTGCATACTGTGGACAATGATCTTCTTTCCAGTCTTACAGGTCTCCAAGCTTCTCTGAAGGAAGTCCACGAGCAGGTGAATCAGGCCTGGAGAGCTAGTCCTCCATCAAAGGAACCTAGATTCTGGTTAGAGATACTTGAAGGAAACATTGGCATCACTCTCGGTGGAGAGGACCATTCCAAGTTCTGCTGTCGACACCACACGCTGTTAAAGTTGAGGGACTGCCTGCTTGGATTCACATCTCACATAGCAAAAGATGGCACCCTTGATTGTGGTCCTACTATGTCTTTCCATCCCCTTGTCGACTGCTCTGGTCACCTTGACTTTTCCTTTCGGAGTCACCACATCAGTTCAGGTGGATTTTTGTTCTATTATTGACTGTGGGACTGATCGACAAATCCAGTGGACCTGGTCTGACAAATATGTGTGTGCAACTGTTACAAACTCTGGATTCGGAAGTAACTGTGACAAGTGGGACTGGGTTTTTGCTAATACTGGAACTGATGACTGGGGTTATCAACCCTATAAGGCCCAGAAGTATGGTCTGAAATATCGTTTTTCTATTAAAAAAGGACATGCCCCTCATGAATGTGCCGAATACCATTGTAACCCTTTGATCATTACTCTGAAGAACCCTTCTTTACATGATTCAGGAACCTATATTTTAGGGGCATATGTATCTGGAATAGATCCTCTAGGGAGATTTCAAATTAAGGTTGAGAACCCTGTTACTAACACCTCCCATTTCCCCATACACACACCCCTCTCTCTTACCCCTGGTCCAAACCCGCCCCCTGTCAAGGTCATGAATATTTCCACCTTTTCTTCCACTTTTTCGATTGAAACTGGGTATGGGGATCAGAACCGTTGGCTGCAATGGGTATTATATTCGGCTAGAAAAGTGAATCAATCTGATTGCTATGCATGTGCTACAGCTAGGCCACTGTCCCTTTTCCTCTTTCTAACATAGATGATCCTACTGGCCTTCCTTGCTTACTTGCCATTTTTATCTCTTCCTCTATTCCAATCGACTCTAATTGCATTACAGTTTTCCTTCTTTTTCCCTCTACTCTTCCCATGACTCCCCCGATGTTCCAGCCTGATAAAGGTATTTATACCTGTTTTTTTAGGAATCTCACTTCCTCTTGTGGCACAAATATTGGTAATATCCCATCCTCTTTTTGCTTCCAAACTTTTCCGATTAATTCTTCCTCTTTGACTTCCAAATTATCATACTCCACGAGCTGATATTTGGTGGATGTGCCATAGGTCTAAATTGCTTGACATCCTACCACCTGACTGGACTGGCACTTCTCCTTTAATACAACTTGTTATGCCTTTCCGACTTTTCCCTTTAACTGCCTTCCATGTGTCGACCATGTTTGGCTGACGTCGTCGACCCCGTTCTGTGGACCCTTCCCAGTTTTCCCTACATGGCCCTGGGGTGTATTTTAATTCCATTGGAGTCCCTTGTGGAGTCCCTGATAAGTTCAAGGCAAGGGACAAAGTTGCTGCCGGATTTGAGTCTATTTTTCCTCAGGTTACTATAAACAAATATGTAGATTGGATTAATTACCTCTATTACAATAACAATTCTTAAATTTTACTAAGAAGCTGTTGAAGGTATCCATGAGCAACTTGATAAAACATCCCTCATGACCTGGCAAACTCGATTGGCTTTAGATATGGTCCTGGCTGAGAAAGGAGGCGTTTGTGCTATGTTTGGTGATGCATGCTGTACCTATATCCCTAATAATACAGCTCCTGATGGATCAATCACCCGTGCTTTAGCTGATTTGACATGAACTAGCTACTTATTCTGGCATTTCTAATCCTTGGGACAAATGGTTTATGTCCACTTTTGGGTCCTGGGGCCAATGGCTTAAGTCAGTTTTCATCTCTCTTACGGTTGCTTTAATTGTTTTCCTGCTTGTAGCTTGCTGTATTGTTCCCTTGATAAGATACATTGTATCCAAGTATTTTACTGCCTCTATGGCAAAGGCTTACTTTTTACACAAAGAAAAAATGCTTCAGATATTTTTTGTTTGCTAAAAAGGGGGGGATGTGGAAACTGAATGTTCTCTTCGTTCCCTTGTACTAATTCATATCTGAGAAGAAAGCTTTACTATACCATGCAAAAGCATGCTTTGTTTTAGCAAACAGAAAAATATTTGTGCAAAGAACTCAAGGTCTGAGCATTCCACACATGAGTCTGCCTTATCACGTTTTCCCTTAGCTTACATCTGAACGCCATAACAAAAGGAGCCAAGAAATCAAGTTTTACAAGGGACGTTAAAGGGGCTCAAGGTTTGTGTATAATAAATGTGTTGACTGTTACATTTTATAATGATATTAAATCACGCATTCTAGGGGTGTATAACTGGACCCCACCCAACAGACGGGGTTCAGAAGAGCCCTGACGCTGTCATGTATATTTGATTGTCTGCTTTTCTGAAACTCTTCTCACCGTGACTCTGAAAAATAAAGCTGCTTTATAACCGCACCTGCTGTCTGGTCTGAGTTTTCATCCACATTCCACATTCAGATACAGTGATATAAATACTCTGAGCGGTGCAGTGAGAGTAATATGGAAAAAGATGGCAACCCCTAATGAGAGCAGCTGAAAGAAGAAGAAAAAGGTGCAGTGAGAGTAACAAAGCTTAAGCAGCTATGGTATTTGGAATAGCTTGGCCATTCCGTGGACCATTATATTGTTACAGGTTAATTGCAATCAGATGCTTTAAACTAATAAACAATAAGCGGTTAATTTCAGTGTACATGATAAAGCCACGTCAGGGATGTGGATCTAAAAAAGAAAGGGAAACCACATTGGAACAAAAGCACGTTGCCAAATTTGAGCATTTTAAACAAAAGGATTTTGTTAAGAGCCACGGGAAAGAGCTCAAAGGGAAAGATTTCAGCGTGAACGATCAATTTCCTAAAGAAATTTTGGATCGCCACAGAGTTCTGTTCCCAATGCGTAAAAAATTCATCCAAGAAGGGAGCCGCGCTGTCATTTCTGTGGACAAGCTCTACATCAACAACAGGCTGTACAAGGAGCGAGGAGTGACAGACTGGCTTTATTAGCCCAACATCAGGTCACAAATTTATTATTCTTATCGGGATTCACTGGGTATGAGCATGTCAGGATATAAAAAAAAAGCTGCTTTAGATGATGGGATCACCTGTTCTCTCACCACCCCACACCTCTAACACCTTTTCTTTTTACTTTTTTTTTCTTTTCTTAACCTTTATCACTCTTTCCTTTCCTTCTTTTACCTGCTTCTGGAACTTTACATCCGCATGACACAATCACACAACTTTCCTACACTGCGCGTCACACATACAACAACAACGCATACAAACACTAGATTATAATTATTACATTTTATAATACAACCACAAACACTCTTGGTTCTGTCTGATTATTATTATTATTATTATTGTCTGATTATTATCAGCATTAGTATTATTATCAGCACTATTATTATTATTATTATTATCAGCATTATTATTATTATTTTCAGCATTAATAATATTATTGTTATGAGCATTATTATACATATATTTTTTATTTTACTTATTTATTTTTTTTTTTTCAGATTAAATTATACATTTATTTACTTAACTTACTCACATGAAGGCACCATACATTAGCTACTCACACACACAACTATGGGTACACTAAGGTTTGTCAGTTGGAATGTTCATGGAACTGGCTCTAGAGAGAAGAGATTAAAGATTTTGATCAGCTTAAAAGACTGCAGGCAGATGTTGTCTTATTACAAGAGACTCATAGGTCTGCCACAGTTGCAGATGAACTTAAAACATCTGAGTTTCCCAGACTGTTCTCTGCCGCCTATAACTCTAGACAAAGAGGTGTAGCTATTTTAATACACAAAAATACAAATTTCACAGTATTGGACACAGTCTCAGATCCAGATGGTAGATTTATAATACTAAAACTATCTATACAAAATCAAAGCTTATGTATTGTTAGCATATACTGTCCAAACATAGATGACCCGCATTCTTTCATAATTTTTCTCTGTACTCTCCAAACACTTGGACTGTCCACTTATACTTGCGGAGATTTTAATTTTTGGATGGATCATTCTTCAGACAGGCTCAGTACAGCTGGGACTCAGCGCATTGGCATTCCACTAATATAGTCAAACAGTATATGAGTGATTATGGGCTTTGTGATGCATGGCGATCTTTTTATCCCAGCCGTAGAGAGTATACTTTTTTCTCACATGTTCATCACTCTCACTCACGTTTGGACTATTTTCTAGTCAGCAGCTCATTATTGGCTGACATTTCAGACACTGAGATACACCCTATAGTTGTCAGCGATCATGCTCCAGTTTCTTTAACTCTGTTAAATAAGAAAACAATCCCATCAGGTAAAACTGGAGGTTTAATACGTCACTGCTTAAAGATGAAGGTTTTGTGGAATATTATAAAAAAGAGTGGGCTTTATATTTAGAACACAATGACATTCCTGGAACATCAGCATCTGTTCTCTGGGAGGCAGGGAAAGCAGTGATGAGAGGTAAAATAATCTCATCACATAAGAAAAAATAGAAAACAAACGTATTCAGGAATTAGAAGAAATCATTAAGTCTCTAGAGGCATCCCCAGAAGAAGAATTACAAAACAAATTGTGTAAAAGTAAACTAGAACTTAAAGGAATTATTGACAAAAAAAAAAAAATTTTAGCACAAAGACTACGAATAGAAAACTTTGAACACGGTAATAAATCAGGCAAGTTTTTAGCCAACCAGTTAAAAATAAACAAAGAGAAAACTGCCATATCTGCTGTTAAAGACTCAACTGGGAATATAGTATATGACCCTGAAAGAATAAACAACACTTTCAGAGATTTTTACAAAACCTTGTACTCACCACAGATTAACCCATCAGATAATGAGATCAATGAGTTTCTAGACAGGATAATACTTCCTAAATTATCAGATAGCCAAGCTACAGTCCTGGACTCGCCATTAACATCAGATGAGCTTCAGGAAGCTCTTAACTCCATGCCTAATAGGAAGGCTCCAGGTCCAGATGGGTTTCCAGCAGAGTTCTACAAAGAATTCTGGATCATTCTGGCTCCAACATTCTTCAGAATGATGAGTGAAATAGAAGAAAATGGTAGACTACAGCCAAACATGAATTCAGCCAACATTAGTCTCCTGTTAAAACCAGGCAAAGATCCTATATTTCCTACCAGCTATGCCCAATTTCTCTTATTAATGTTGACCTGAAAATAATTTGTAAAGCCCTTGCAAAAAGATTAGAGAAGGTAACCCCTTTCATAATACATCCAGACCAAACTGGTTTCATTAAGGGGAGACATTCATCCACAAATTCACGTAGATTACTCAACTTAATAGACTTTTCTTATAGCAGAAACATGGAAACCAGTATATTATCTCTCGATGCAGAAAAGGCTTTTGATAGAGTTAACTGGAAGTTCTTATTTGCAACTTTACATAAATTTGGTTTTGGAAACTTCTTCATAAACTGGTTAAAAATTTATACAGTTCACCAACAGCATGCGTCAGGCCAAATGACCAAACATCAGATAGCTTCTGTCTTCAGAGGGGACCAGGCAGGGATGCCCTCTCTCCCTCGCTATTTGCTATCTTTATTGAACCACTAGCAGCAGCAATCAGGCAAACTACAGTTATTAAAGGCATAAAGTGTAAGAACATAGAACATAAAATCAGTCTTTATGCAGATGACGTGTTACTTTATCTTCAGAATTCTCAATCCTCTCTCTCCCAGGCAATTGAACTAATAAACTCCTTTTCAAGAGTTTCAGATTATTCAATAAACTGGTTAAAATCCACAGTTCTTCCAATTAATTTCTCTTTTGTCAATTCCCTTAATACACAATTGGAATCAGGGAATATTACATACCTGGGCATTCATGTCTCTCCCAGGCTGGCAGATCTAACTAAACTAAACTACATCCCACTATTAAAGAAAGTGGAAGATGATCTTGCTAGATGGAAATCCTTACCGATATCACTTATGGGGAGGGTTGCCACAATTAAAATGATGGTTTTACCAAGAATCAATTACTTATTTTCTATGATCCCAAACAAGCCATCATCTGATTGGTTTAGATCCCTGGACTCCTCCATCACTAAATTCCTTTGGAAGGATAAACCTCCACAATTAGCTTAAAAACGCTACAGAAGACCAAAGATAGAGGAGGGTTGGATCTACCCAACTTCTATCATTATTTCTTAACCAACAGGCTCCAATATATACCAAGATGGTTGCAACATAACCCGCTGGATGAGTCCTGGTTAGATGTAGAACAGACACTTTGCAATACTATAGAGCTTTGGACCTACCGTTTATTAGCTCAAAAATAAGAAAGCATGAAAGCTTTAAAAGTATTAATATCAGTACCTCACTGACAGCATGGTGGGAATATCTAAAAATGACGAGTCTTCACTAATTCCATGCAGACACACCCATCTGGAATAATCCTGACATATTGCAAAACAATAAAATGATGAACCTCCCATACTGGAAAAGTAAAGGAATTCTATACATGGAACACATAGTTGAAGGATTGGATTTCATTCCATTTAACAGAATAGTCTCCCAATTTGGGATAGACAAGAATAGATTTTAGAATATCTCCAAATTAAATCAGTAGTTAAAGAAAAATTTAAGCTTAAAGTAGAATTACAAACACCATCAAGGGTATTAGACTTCTGTAATCTCAAACACCCCAAATTACTGTCTAAAGTATATAAAACATTGACCAAAATAGATGATACAATAGCAATTCCTATAGGCAAATGGGAGGAGGATCTATTAGTTAGCTTTGATCAGACTTTCTGGTCCCAAACCTGTTTAAAAACTTTTAAAACGATCAGAAACCCCAATTTACAACTAATTCAATACAAAATTCTACACAGAGTACACTATACAGGTCATCGGATGTTCAGGATGGGATTTGTGCCATCTGACACCTGCACACACTGCACAGACAACATTCCTGACAGTTATATCCACGCACTGTGGTCATGTCCACCTGTTCAGGATTCTGGTATAGAGTATGTGAAGACCTGTCAAAGTGTCTGAAATGTGATATCCCAACTTCCCCCTCATTTTGCTTGCTGGGGAACCTAGAGGATGTCCCGATTGAAACAAATTTGGTTCACGTGGTTCTCACTGCCATATGCATCGCTAAGAAAACTATCCTCATAAACTGGAAAAACAAAGATAATCTTTGCATTAACCAGTATAGAAATCTTTTATTGGATCATATTACACTTGAGACAGCCTCTGCCTCCACTTCAAATCAATCTCTGGGCTCCTTTGATCGGTTCCATCACATAGCGATGATGGAGGGTCATTGATATGGTCCTGGGATGCTGTGGTTGATGTGGTGGAGAGTCTGAGCTTGGAGTATCTGGAGGATCCCTGGGGTGGGTTCACTAGGGGGGTCTTGGGCTGGGGGGCTGCTGCCCGACTCTGGTGGTGCTTGGGTTACCTCGGGGTGGGCTTCTGGTGGTTGTGTGTGGGGCCTTAGGGGGTCTTGGCTGGCTGCGGGTCGCTGCCTAGTGGCTGCAATGCCCCTGGGTTGGTCTGGGTGTGGGCCTGGTGGCTTAGGGTTGGGGCGGCCGTCCCGGATGGGGATATGGGTGGGGCCTTGGGGATTGGGTCCTGGCATGTGCGCTGCGGGAAGAGGGCGGAATGCGGCAGTTCCACCATGGGGAGGGATGTCCGGGAGGGGAGGATCCAGCTTTATCCTGGGTGTCTTATGTCTTACTTAATCTGAATGTTGAGTAAATGTGGGGATGGGAGTAAATATTCTGCTGGGGTGGTGTGGGTTGGTGGCCTCAGACTCCGTGGGGCTCTGTGATGCTGCTGCTTCGGCCATGGCTAGATAGGCTGGGGCCTCCGTGCCCGGGTGGATTTTGGGAACGGAGGTGTCTATTGGGGCCAGTAGGGGAGCTGGCTCCCTGGAGGGCTCAGGCCCCTCAGCCGTTCCTCCCCATCCTCAGACATTTCCCTCCTCCTGCTCCTTCACATCATCACACAAACATGCACATAGGGCCTTGGGGTGTGGGTAAGTCAGGGGGTGCGGGTATGGATCCCATTTCCGCAGTCCTGTGGCAGCCTACACCCCAATTTTATTTGCACATTAAACACTTCCACAAACAACATTCCACACAAATGCACACTTAGGGCCTTGGGAGTGGGCACACTCAACGGCATCCGGTGGGGGGAAATTTCAGCCTCATCCAGTGCGGTGTCCACTTCCAATTTTAAACTGCACCTAGTCACGGAGAGTTTTGGGGGAGGTGGGGCTGTGTGTTGGCATCAGCTGGTGTAGGCCACATGGTGCCGGCACTGCCGCGCCCCCCCAACCACAAAATGCACCTTATCAGCACACACCAACACTACATTAGAGCAGGCGGAGGGAGACTAGCAGGTCTTATTACACCTCTGTTCTCAGTTAGCTGCCCGGGGCTGGAGGCTAGGAGTGGGAGCTGGCCGTCTGCCTGTGGTCTGGAGTGGTGGGTTGCTTTGCTCCGCGTTGGACAGGGGAGCCTGCTCATTATTACCCCTGCGGAACGGGGCTAGCTCTGGTGTCCGGGAATGGTTGTGAGAGAAAAACTGTAAGGCTAGTCGCCAGCATTCAGACATCAATTTTGATTGCTTCACAGCCGAACAGGACACGGTAAAAAAAAAAAAAAAGAACAAAAGCACTGAGTTGATGCGTGGTGCCGCCACTTTGCAAAACTGAGTGGAGAACTTGCGTACGCCAGGTTTGAACTAGTGTGAAAATGTGCATGGCTTTATGGAAAGTTTAGAATTTATACACCACGGATTGAGCATGGAAATGGGATTACGCAACATTTTTGTGCATATGCACCATTTATACATGAGGCCCCTGGTCTACCGCCATATGCCTTTCAAATTTTCAGTCCACTTAAAGAGGCTGTATGTGGTCTGATGATGAGGTTAAAAAAGTGATGCTATCCTGAATTTGGGAGCAGTTAAAAAGCTTCTTCTCTGAAAGAATCAATTAGTGAAACAATACAAGAAGTGCATAGACCTGCAGGGAAACAATGTAGAGATATACGTAACTGTTACTATATGTTCATCTGCTCACAGTTACCGGTATTAAAGGATAAGTTGCCCTTACTTTTAGGATCTCTCTTGTATTTCTTTACCTTACTACATCATAAACTACAACCTGAGAAAAAATGTTCTAATATTTCTGCATTAGTCAACTATTTCCTACTCCTAAAGATTTAAACTTTCCTAACAAATTTTCCACAAAAGAAATAGAATAGCGAATAAAATTCTCATGTGATAAAGGACTGAGACAACCATTTAAACAATAAGCTTAGAATGATTTCTGGCTTGAGAGATGCACAGAGTCTGCGGTGGGCTGGCGCCCTTCCCGGGATTTGTTCCTGCCTTGTGCCCTGTGTTGGCTAGGACTGGCTCCAGCAGAGCCCCGTGACCCTGTGTTAGGATATAGCAGGTTGGAAAATGACTGACTGACTGAGATGCACAGAGTATACCACTGTTTCTGAGAAGGCAGTCAAATTCTTCCCGCTATTTACAACAAAGTAGATGCATGAAATATTAAAAGCTAAAGTAAAGCTTGTGAAACTGTTTTCCTGTGGAAAGTATGTATCTTTTTTATGCATATATAAGATGCTTTAGCAAGCAGATTGTCAGTTCATCAACTGTTGTTGAATAACCCTCAAGTATTGCAGGTGCTGCATACTACAAAGAACATACTTTAACTATAATAATAAGGCCAAATGATAGGCAGTGAGCAAACAATACTTCTGACTAATGATTGGGTAAGTGGGCTTTATTTAAAAAAAATGATTTTGTGTGGTTTCAGTGTTTTTAGCTGAATTTTGCAGAAATGGTTAATTTAACAATAATTTAGGAAATATACATAAACAGATTAATACGTAGTAGAAAATAGTGGGACCATGTATACAAATGTCTGTCATCCCTAAACAGCTCCTACAATTTTTTGGTAAACTCCTTAAATTAAAGCTGAAAGTCTACACTTCAATCACGTAATGATTGCTTTATGTCAAATCTATTATGGTGGCATACAGAGCCAAGGGTATGAAAATTGTATTACTGCTCAAATGCTTATGGACCTAACTGTATTTGGATGGTACCAGCATATGACTGGAAGCATGGATTTTGGGTTATGCTGCTGAAATATTTTAAGATTTTTTTCATGGACGTTTTCTATTTCTTGCTTTTATTCAAATTCATTGAAAGGGGAATTTGGTTATCTTTATTCTCCATGAAAACATCCAATTGAAGCATAAATAATTAATTAAATAAATAATGAAAACAGATGTTAATGTGGTTGTGATGTTATCAGCCAGTTGTGTAATGATTTTTAAAATGTAGTGCCACACATTTGAATTAGGAAATTTAAGTGATGGACAGGAATAGTTGCTTTTTAATACACTGCTATACGTAATCCTGACAAATGAATGGATACAAAACATTTATACTTTGATTGTAATGAACATGGCTACAGTTTCAGTCCTCATTTATTACTAAATTTATAATAAAAGAAAAAGCCACTATTACAGATGTTGAGATCGAGGAATGGAAATATGTTTGTTTACTTTTTGGTAAAGCATCTACAGGATGTTGTACTGCTGTGGGCCTCAGAGCGCAGTAATACATATCTGAATCACTCATCATTAGTCTGTTTATTGTTAAAGATGTCCTTTGGAGAGACAAACTAAGAAATGTTGAATGACGATTTCCAATATCTTTTTCTTTTGATTCAAAAGTGTCCTGGCC
This sequence comes from Polypterus senegalus, assembly GCF_016835505.1. NCBI lineage: Eukaryota > Metazoa > Chordata > Cladistia > Polypteriformes > Polypteridae > Polypterus > Polypterus senegalus. The sequence continues at coordinate 13,597 of NW_024377170.1, read as the reverse complement.
AGCACTGTAACGCTGTATTATATAATGAGGAACTCCATTCTGAGTTTGTTTGTACCATTGCAGAGAAAGTTGAGCTGCAACTGCGCTACCAGTGTATTCGTAAGTGCAGTTCAGAGTAATCTCACCACCTTCAATTTCAGATACAAAACTGGGAATTTGAGTAATGCTTTCTTGTAAAGTCAGCCCTGAAAAAATAAAACAAAAACATAAAAATAATCAAGCCTAGAAGATTAATATTTCTTAACATTGCTAAATATCAAATTTTAAAACAATCACAAACATTAATTTCATTTCACAAAATGCCAGAAAAAGCTTTGAGGTGTATTTATTTACCTGCATAAACTAGGAGACACCAGAGTAGTTTCATCTTGATGCTAACTTCTATGCCAGATGGTATCTGCTGTAAACGAGAATGAGGTGTCTTTTTAAAATGACAAGACAACAGGATGTCTTTGACTTTTTTTTTTTTTTTTTGGTCATCACTTAAAGAACAAAGCAAATTGTTCATTCAAAGTAAGAACTCAGGTTGTGATAGATAGATAGATAGATAGATAGTTAGATAGATAGATAGATAGATATACAGCTTACAGTTACACCTTATAACAAGTTAGATAGTTAGAGATTTTCCAGCTAAAAATTAACTTCTCTTTTGTAAGGTAAAAAGAACAAGAACACATGGTTAAACAGATCATACTGACTTTGATGATTTTTATTCAGTGTTCTGTGGATTTTGTCAAATTTTCTTGTGTATAACCAGAGTTCAGATAACTGGATACACATATTGTGTGATATCACTGACCTTTATTGTAGAATTTATTTTTCAGCAAGAAAACCAACTATATTATTTTTTTTAACATTTTATTGGTTTTATTAAAATCAAATAGGAAGAGAGCTAGGCCAACAGAGTAAAACTTTAAAACTAGGAAAAATAAAATAAATAAATAAAAATATTTTTTCTCAATTCTTGCTCACCCAGCACAAATTTACTATTTCATCCATCCATCCATCCATTATCCAACCTGCTATATCCTAACTACAGGGTCACGGGGTCACGAAAATCCCAGTGTTTCCACAGTCCATTTAGTCATCAAGAATGGCAGTCAGGTCATGCAGGACATAAGGTCATACTTATTTTGTACCATAACATTCTGTAATCCATTTAATTAAATACAGGATGACAGGGCCAAAGCCTCATTCTCTTACAAATATACCTACAATCACTCAAGAGCTAATTTTGCAATCACCAATTGACCAAATCCACAGGCCCATCTAAATGGACAATGCCCAGGTATGGAATTTGAACTCAGGAATATGAATGCATGACACTTAGCTTCCAATCTTCGACACCTGTTTAATGTAATATATTCACCTGCAAAGTCAAACACCCCAGATATATTATTATCATTGGATGCAGAAAAAGCATTTGACATGATTGAATGGAACTACCTTTTCACTACATTAGAGAAATTTGGGTTTGGCCCGAACATTTGTGCATGGATCAAATTACTGTATACCAATCCAGAAGCTTCAGTTTGTATTAACATTTGTTCAGACTAATTTAAACTAGAACATGGTACCAGACAAGGATGTCCCTTGTCACCACTGCTATTTGCAATCGCCATTGAAACACTGCCAGTTCACTGTTGAAATGCTTATCAGATAAAGGGGATTATCAGAGAAGGACTTGAACAGAAAATTTCTCTATACGCAAATTATATGGTACTGTATATATCAGATCCACAAAATACTGTGCCTGCAGTCTTAACAGCACTTACAGAATTTCAAAAGATCTCTGGTCAAAGAATTAATTTGAAAAAGTATGCTCCTTCCAGTGAATTCTCATACATACAATATTAGATCGGACACCTTCCTTTTATCATTGAAGATCAGTTTAAATACCTAGGGGTAAATATCACAAGTAAACATAAAGCTCTTTATCAACAAAATTTTGTCGCCTGTACGGAAAATATTAAGCGAGACTTGCATAGATGGTCAACCCTTCATCTCACTCTAGCTGGAAGAATTAACATTGTTAAGATGAATATCTTTCCTATGCTTTTTATTTCAAAGCATTCCAATATACAGTACATCAATAAATCATTTTTAAGCAATTAAATTCAACAATAACTTCAATTATTTGGAACTCAAAACATCCACGGACCTAAAGAGCAACCCTACAAAGACCTAAGGCAGAAGGTGGCATGGCTCTTCCTAACTTTCAGTTTTATTACTGGGCAGCAAACATACAAGCTATTAAAACATGGACACAAATAGATGAACATACACAGGCTTGGTGCGCAATAGAAATAAAATCCTGCAGTACTTCTTTATATTCCCTGCTTTGTGCCCCAATAAATGCAAGTTATCGTCAATATACTAATAACCCAATTGTGCTTCACTCAATTAGAATATGGAACCAATGTAGAAAGCATTTTAAGATGGAGAATCTTTTATCTGTGGCACCTCTGCAGGAGAACCACCTTTTTCAACCTTCACAAACATATTCAGTTTTTAATATCTGGAAAAGATTTGGGAGTAAATTGCTTAGAGATCTTTACATAGACAACATATTTGCATCTTATGAACAATTACATTCCAAATTTAACTTTCCAGGAACACATTTCTTTTACTATTTTCAAAATTAGAAACTTTGTTAAACAGAACCTGCCCAATTTTTCTCATCTCGCACTTTTCTCTATGCTCGAAAAAATATTGCTCAGTTTCGAGGACTCAGACAGCATTTCTGCAATACAGTAATCCCTCCTCGATAGACGAAAATCCGCAAAGTAGAAACCATATGTTTGTGTAGTTATTTTTATATATTTTAAGCCCTTATAAACTCTCCCACACTGTTAACATTATTAGAGCCCTCTAGACATGAAATAACACCCTTTAGTCAAAAGTTTAAACTGTTCTCCATGACAAGACAGAGATGACAGTTCTTTCTCACAATTAAAAGAATGCAATTAGATCTTCTTCTCTTCAGGAGCAGAGAATTTCAGAGGGAGAGAGAGAGAGAGAGCGCTCGCAAAGAAAAGCAAACAATCAAAAAATCAATACTTGTGCTTTTAAGTTTGCCGCGGCATTTTTTAGAGGAGCGTTAGTATCTTCTAAGCAAACAGCCTCTGTGCAAACAGCCCTCTGCTCACATCTCCTCCGTCAGGCGCAGAGAACGCGTCAGAGAGAGAGCGAGATTAAAGCAACAATCAAAAAATCAATACGTGTGCTTTTGTGCTTTTAAATATGCCGAGCACCGCAATAAAGCGGCATTTTTTTAGAGGAGCGTCAGTATCTTTTAAGCAAACAGACTCTGTGCAAACAGCCCCTCCATCAGGCGCAGAGAATGTCAGAGAGGGTGAGAGAGAGGCAGAGACAAGCAAACAATCAAGCTCCGCGCGGGATGCATATCTTATAGCATTGAGGAGTTTTAGTTAATATGTAATACATGCTCTGATTGGGTAGCTTCTAAGCCATCCGCCAATAGCGTCCCTTGTATGAAATCAACAGGGCAAACAAACTGAGGAATCGTGTAGCATAAATTAAAAGACCCACTGTCTGCAGAAATCTGCGAACCAGCGAAAAATCTGTGATATATTTAGATGTGCTTACATTTAAAATCCGCGATAGAGTGAAACCGCGAAAGTCGAAGCGCGATATAGTGAGGGATTACTGTATATAAAATTATTTTACAGTCCCTCCCTTTCAAGGATCCAAGAGGATAATGGGAAAAAGACCTCTCACTCAACATATCAGAAAAGGAATGGAAGGTAGCAATGCAGAGAATTCACTAGAGCTCCATATGCGCAAAGCATTCAATTATTCAACTCAAAATTATATATTGAGCATATATGTCTCACTTAAAACTGTCCAAAATGTTTCCAGGGAAAGATCCAATCTGCGAACGCTGCAATCATGTTCCAGCCTCACTGGGTCACATGTTTTTGGCCTGCACCAAATTAACATCATTCTGGACATAATTTTTTTAAGTGCCTTTCAGACAGCCTTGGTGTCACAATCCCTCCTAACCCATTAACAGCTGTGTTTGCTGTTTTTTCCAGATGTGCTTGAAGTGGAGAAGGACAAACAAACTGTGATTGCCTTCACTACACTATTGGCACACAGACTCATTTTGCTAAACTGGAAGAATCCTAACTCTCCTCTTTTAAGTCACTGAGTAACCAGTGTTTTATACTATTTGAAATTGGAAAATATCAAATTCTCAGTTAGAGGATCTGTGCAGACCTTTTTCAAAACCTGGCTGGATCTAATCAATAATATGTTAGAATAAGCTCTTAAAGCACTGAGGAAGTAGATTCTCTTCCCATTTCTTTTTCTTCTCCATTTATCTTTATCTGCCTATTAAACTCATCAATGTATGTATTTTTACAAGCTTTAACTTTTAATTCGTTGGCCAGGCTCTCTTTCTCATGGGTGGGGCTTGATTTGGTTTTCAATCCTATTTTTGTAAAATGTATCTATTTGTATGGAATGATTACAATAAAATAAAAAAGGAATATGAATGCATGAGGCAATACTAGCCATTGTGTTACCCAATATGTTTTCTTATTTTTTTCATTTTAATTTCTCAGTTTGATATAAAGTCATATTAAAAGTCTATTTTCAGATCATTTTGTAGTAGAGGTGTGGCAAACCGCTGAATTTTATATAAAACAAATTTAATACATTAAAATATGTATTTGTTGTAAGAGAGCAGTAAGTGAACAGTTTCACTCTTTTAAACACATGTTAAAAATATGACAATCAAGCAATTGCTTTGTTTCAAAATCAAGAAGGCAATAACCTAAAATATAAGCACAAAAAAAAAAAAATTCTCAGAAACGTCTGACGCTTATATGATCTTTCATAGTTTGTTAGTGCCATCTACTGTTAATCATGGCACTGTATTAAATATCTGTAAAAAAATGACATGTTTTCATTATTAAAATAGAGTGAAAGATAAAGCAGATTATTTATGTCAAAAATCTATCCTTTTAAAGTTATAGAGACTTTATCTAGGTTAGAGTTTGAGAACTGACTGTTGGGATGAACTGTGTAAAAGATGGCATAACACAGATTGGGATTTGGGGCACATGCCAGTGATTCCCACATATTATGAAAAAAAGAATGCAAATCAAATTAGGAAAGAATCAAATTCTACTTTTCAGACCATCAGAATGGTCATTTCAGGAAATGGCAATGATTATATGTGTTCTATCCCTGAAGGGTAGGTGTTTGATGCAGAAGTGGACATATCTTTAATTATTCTCGACTCCAGGATGCTCTCAGTTGCAGATGAAAAAGGAGAATGTGTAAGTGATAGCACACTCTCACATTTCTGAAATTGAAGCTGCAATACAGTCAAAAAATGTGGTGTGACGTTTCTCTGCGTCACAATGGGTGGCCTCACCCATTTTAGAAACTTTACATGGAGTTGAGGTAGCCTGATGTGACGTTTCCCCTTCTTTGGCCAGGCCTGTTTTTTTCTCATACTGTGGCATTAGTGAAGCGATGGTTCCAATATTTGATTCTAATGTTTAAGTTGAAGACTATAAAAAACATTTTGTCATTTAGCATTTAGTAAGACATAGCAAACCTCCTACAATACTCTTAAAAATAAGCCATTAATCACACTAGACAAAAGAATTAGTTCTCCAAGACTACAAAAACTGGTTATGGTGCCCTTAAGAATTTAAAATCTTACACCTGGAGACAACATCCCTTGTGTTAACAAAAAAACAAAAAAAAAAAAAATACAAAGAGAACTGCAAAAAGAGACCACAGAGATCTGTACAATTCAGATCACCATTCCATTCCATGGAAAATGTATCATTATCTCAGACTGCATTACGCTCAGTACCCTCTAGGAAACATGTATTTAATTTGATAATGACAAGTGCCATTCACTCACCTGATGCTAATTCATCATTAATTAGGCTAATTTTACAATTGTAATACTTTAGCTTTGTATTTTCTCAAGTCTCCAGCTTTTGATCATTACTGCATTTTTATATTTTCTACTCTCATTTTTTTATTATTTGATTTGTTGCTTAGTTGTGCTATAACTGCTCATAAAGTTTATGACATCTTTAGTTGATTCTAATATTCAGGTAGCCCATTTTAGATCCTTTTTAAAGAATCCCTAAACCAATTATTGTTTTCCCAGGTATTACCTTTTTAGTACAGGTCTTTACACAGGAAGCTCATCTGAAGGTGAAAAGTGATATTAGTGACACTGAGATAGCATTTGTTGTATCTATGGTCCAATACTTGCTTGAGTAACACTGTAAAGTTCCATTAAAGGTCTATGGCAGCACTTTTCTACTTTAGAGAACTGTGCTCTACCTCTAGACTCATTCCATATAAGCTTGGATAATATTATTAAAGGCATGAAGTATCAGTTACATTCAGCTGTGTTCTTTTGGGACCAGTACTGCTGTAGCCACAATACTATGGACCCTCTGGGATAACCTCTCGAAAACTGCACAACTAGGCAACATTTGAGTTAGATACTGAAGGGTTTTTTGGCAATTTTTTGAGGTACACAAGAGATATATAAAGGAAGATGAAGACATATGGAAGAATATTTTTAGGGTAACATAGCATTCATCTTTAAAAATAACATAAAGGGTTAATAAATGTCTTAAACCAGATAAAGGTCAAGTGAACAGCAAAATGTACACTGAAATACAAGAATTGGTTTAGGAAAAATACTGAGATGGTCAAGTAAATAAAGAATGTACCAGAAGAAAGGCTGATGTAATATACAAAATGTACTGAAGAATGACTAAGAGTTGACAAAGGAATCAGCAGATGTCCTATAAATGAGAATGGACCGTTGGTATATGCACAGAAATTTCAAGGGTCGTGATGCAACTCACAGTTATAAGAATCACTAGAATATAATATACTTTTATTTTATATAAATCATTTGGGTGTAAACCAATGAACCAACCAGAGTAAAATGTATGCATTGATTTACGCTGTATGTAAATTCAACAGTTTATAAAATGAACCTCTATTCTTTGTTTCTCTGACCATTCTGATCATGCTGTAGCAGACTGATTGTGAAGAATGCTCCCTCTAAGGCATTTTGCCGAGGAGTTAAATAAAAAATACAATGAACAACTTTTCTACTGCCTGATAACTGATTTGTCCTGTTAGGGGACGTTTCTTTCTTTAATAAGATGTTAAATTTCTACCACAGACAAAACAGGGTGATACACTGGAAAACACACACATTTATGGTCTTAACTGACAAATTCATTAATAATTCTACTACTCAATGTTCTATTGTCCTCTTTACCTCTTTTATTCTTCTGATTATTCTCTCGCTTTCTGACATGAGAATGGACTGTTAAGAAAGCAGATTTCACATGGGGGAGGTACAACAGCTACTGTTTGAAAAGGTTAAAAGGATGATCAGAGTGTATCAAGGACTTGGACTCATAGAATTAGATTACAGGAAGTGTCAAAATTAGGTATTTGGAGTTCATGGCAAGGAAGACAAGGCGCAGTGTGCCAAAAGGGTTATGGAGTAAGCAATTGACCTGCTCATAAAATTACATTTACATTAGATTTTCTCATTTGATAGATGCTTTTATTCAAAGTGACTTATAAAAGAGGCCAACATAATTGAAAAAACATTAGTCTGGAGGGCTACTTTGAAATAAGTGTTACAGAACAAAGTTACAAAATGTGCCTTTACAAATGAAGAGCTTTAAGCAAAACACAGAACAGCAAACAGAACACGACAAGAATAGTTCAGCTTTCATTTTATATTAGAAAATATCATCAAAGCATTGTATAAGAGAACAAGACAAGATACCCCACTAACTCTGTTTAATTATGCACCTGCCTTAGCCAAAGTAAATCAAAACCAAAAATCGAATAAAAAACAAATGTAACTTCTCAGTTAGTGCTTTTGTTTATGAGCTTTGTCACTTGCAATTGCCAGGCCAATGCTGAACTCTGACTTATGGCATTGCAGGAAATTATATTTGGAGCATGGTGGAAGGGGCAAAGCTTTCATGTGGGAGGCAGAAGTGACATCCGTCTTCCATTTGCATGTTCTCAAGTCTAAGGGCAAAAGAGGATAAGACATTACCAGCAGTGCCACCTCACACATCAGATGTGGTGTTACAGTTTAGTTCAAAGTCTCTTAAACACACGTGTTTGACAACAGATATTCACAGAATAAAAAAAGTCTTCAAATGCAGATATATAATAACTTCTCACAGCATACACAGCTTTATTACAAACTAAAACGATTAAAGAGGAAAGTTAAGTGACATTGAGAACCAGAATGCCAATAAAGGGTTGAGTAAGGGATGAGTCCCAGGTATGTTACCTCCAGATCAGGCCTGAAATGGAATGGAAAGAAAAGAGGTATTACATGGGGCCATGGCCTGTACTGTATCATTTAAGAATGCTGATGACATTTTAGAAGTGTGGATCAAGAGAGAATGCTTGACTGTAAGGTCTGACAGACTGATTATATTGGACCACTGACTAGTGACCCAAGTATGACCTTGTTGATGACAACTGTAGACACATATACAGGAATCAGTCAGGCAGTCCCCTAGCCAGGGCAAAAGAGGTTACAGCTGAGAAAGTGGTAAACTGGCTATTTCAACTATACAGATGCATTAAAACACGTATAATGCAACAAGTTCATGAGGCTAGACATACAAGAGTGGGACATAAAAGACGAGTGCAAAACTAATTGCATACCCCATATCATGCCTGAGCTGCAGGTCTAGAGGAATGGTGTAATGTTAAAGCAGAAGCTTAAACCTTTAACCAGGATAACAGGAGAAAAGGTTGGCTTAGTCAGCTGAAGCAGGCATTTTCTTTTGAATAATTAGCCTTTGTAATGGAGCATACCAATGGCTCAAAAATAGATCTGCCACAAAGTGACTTGGTAGTGCAGGTGCAAATAGATGGACAGATACTTAACAGGTATAACCTATACCAGACGTTTGTGTTGCCAAGAGCTGAATATGTGAATACACATGATAAGATTATCCATTGACTGGTTGCTAACTGCTGGATTTAAGATTGAAGGAAGACAAACCTGACACAATTGTGGCCAATATACTTCAGGAAGGTGTTATTTTGCTCTGACCGACTAAAAGAAAAGAAAACTACCCATATTAAAGGAACGTAGTTTCCTAAGAAAAAAGAGCCTGCTCTGCCCTTTCTAATATAGTTCATCTTTTCTATGTTATGAGACAAGTCCAACCTGTCATTGATGTGGACCCCAAGTACTTGTAGGAGTTCACCACCTCTACATCCACTCCCTGACTAGCAATTGGACAAAGGGCTTTGTTGCAATGAAAGTCAATAACCAGTTCCTCTGTTTTGCTGATGTTAAGTTGCAGACAATTTTTTCTGTACCAAGAAACAAAGTTCTCCACCTGACACATTTACTCTGTCTCATCCCTTTATAAACGGTATACCCTTAGGTGCAGAGACATCTAAGAATTTCTTCAGGTGACATTACCTGTTGTCTTATTTATATTCAGAGGTGACAGAGTGAAGAAAATGAGACAGGATTGCTCCTTGTTGTGCTCAAGTGTTGCTCACATCCATTTCAGAAAGACGTTGTTGTGTTTCACACAGTGCAGTCTTCCTGACAGATAGTCCATTATCCAGGATGCCATTGGCTCATCCACCAGCATACCTCTGAGCTTACCCCTTAACAGAAATATTTGAATGGTGTTGAAGGCACTGGAAAACATCAAAAAACAATCCTCACAGTGCTGCCAGCTATGCCCAGTTGAGAATAGGCCTTGTGGAGAAGATGTATAATTGCATTCCCCACTCTAATCTTTGTCTGATAGGCAAACTACAATGGGTCCAGGTGGTCTACCACAAGAGAACTCATATACTTCAGGACCAAACTCTCAAAGGATGACATGAGTCATAAGTGCCACTAATTTGTAGTTGCTAGTTGAGGAGGCACTGGCTTTCATTGGAACAGGAACAATGCAAGATGTTTCTTACAGTTGTAGCACTTTCTGGAGCTTTTGGACAGACTAAACAGGTGACAGAGCATACCACAAAGATGGTCAGCACAGGGTTTAGAACTTGAGGACTGACTCCTTCTGGTCTTGCTGCTTCCTCAGTTGTCTCCTTACTTGGTTTTAGTGATCGCAGCCCAATCTGATAGTCAGAGGTGGACTTATCACTGGCCATTCCAGTTGATGTGGTAGGATTTGTTAATGTAATGGGGATGGTGTGGAGAAAATGGTTATTGGAAGAAGGTGGCAGTGGAAGGAAAAAACTGCTCAGGGTATTATCTTTATCCATATTCCTTTCTAGCACCTGGGCTCCAGACATCGTTCATGTTATTCGGAGTGAGTTTGTTTTCTATTTAAACTTTGTACACTTCCTTTCCTACACTCAGCATTTTCTTTAGCATTTGCTGTGTGTACTTCTCAGCCTCTGTGTCTCTAGATTTGAATGTGTTTTTCTCATTCAGGAGGCCGTTTAGCTCTTAGTAAGGCAGAGCTTATTGCTTGGAAAGCATTTCACTATCTTTGAGGGTACCACAGTGTAGACACAAAAGTTATATAATGTGATGCAGCGGAGCCTTCAATATAATGTGACTTGTACATCATTTCCAAGTCTGTCATCTGAAGCAGTCATTCAGAGTCACTTCAACCTTTTGCTCCACTTCCTTACTATCCTTGTGGTAACAGGTTGCTGTCTAATAATAGGCTTGTGGCTGGGCATAAGATTAATCAGTGTCACACACGTCGAAGTTGGAGGCACTCAAAGAGCCTAAGGTGAGTGAATTATCGAGACAGAGGGTCATCACGTGGTATTTACCTGAATCTCTTTACCTCTACAGAAAATCAGAAGAAAGTAAAGATCCCCATTTCCGGTTCAAAATTGGGTGATGACATCACTTCCGTCAATTATGATGTTGTCATTTCCGGTTCCACAATCCTTCACTTCTGTCGACTTCTGATGATGTTGGTTCAACCTCCTGTCTTCTATCGTCATTTCCTGCCAACCATTTCCTGTCCCATCATTCCTTGTACTATTAAACGCCGTTTGTCTTTAGTAAAACATTCTATGTACTGAAAAGTCTTTAGAATCAGTTTCTTTATTATTGTCGGGATGACAATATAGGGGACTATCCCCAAATCTTTATCTGTTTTCTTCAAGACTGATTTCTCACATTAGGTTGTGGTCTGATCTCCCCAAAGGTGCCAGCAGTTTGCACTAAAGGCATCTTTAACATTTGAATAGAGCAGGTCTATCTTATTATTTCCATGAGTGGAACATGACACAAACTGACTGCTATTTGTCATAGGTCCTTCCAAAGTCACATGGTTGAAGTCATCACTCATTGCTACGAGCCAACAATTTACATCAGCCAGAAATAAGTCACCAAAGATTGAGCTGGCATTGCCTCATCAATAGCAAAAGTGCCTATAAAACTCCACACAGTCGCACATGCTTTTCCAACTAGTGTGCACAAAAGGCAAGGAGTCCTTTTAAAGATAGCGAGCCACATCAAAGAGCCATGTAGAGAGAGCAGAGAATCTATCCATTGTGGTGCTCGGTGCTGACGCTCAACATTATAACAGTAACGTTACCTACCACAGGATTTATTGCAAAATTGTAGAGATTAGTCATTTATTTGTATTTAAATTATTTGCCATGTATGCAGGATTCAAACTATTCAAAACAGTACAGTTGTACAATTTGGTCTATACTGTACAACTTCACACAATCAGGCAAACAATACAACAACACCATGGAAAGCCTGTTATATTGGAATAATTTTTTTCTTTTGAGAAGAGTGACCAGTCAGTGAATGATACATTGTAATAAGCTGTATCCAATTAGGAAGGGCCACAACATAAGCACAAACTAGCTAGACCACAATTAGAGTATCATTTTCATAAATCTCCATTTTTAACTCTGGGCTAGTGTGGATGAAACACAAAGACAAAGATAAATCTGCATTTTCAAATGAACTCTTGGTATGTTGGGTGAGACCTAAAGGTGTTTAGAATAAAAAGCAAGAAAGAAGAGAGACATGAAATGAAAGAAATTAAAGAGGTCTGTTGAGGTTTGAGAAGGGCAACTCCACAAATTTGGATAAGAATGGGGTACACAAATATATTAAACTTTTAGGTAAAGCTGAGATCCAAGTTTGGGAGTACAATTGAGCTTATGAGACTTAAATGTTACAATCCCTACTGGTAATCAATTCTTCCTTGTCTCTTGCCTGGGTCATAAGGTGGGCACCCTCATTCCTTGATGTTTCATTGAGAGGTCCACAGCATCTTCAGAGGGCACAATGGTTATGCCTGATGCCTCAGGTGCACCACCCTATGCTTTTACCTCTGCTTTTGATAGATGGTCAGTATAATACCAAGTAGAAATTCTTCTTTTCAGCCAGAGATACTCCTCATTGTTGGGCTTCCTCAGATAAGAATCAGATTGATTTTCAGAGGGCCTGAGCTTGGATTCTTCTAGGAGTTGGTCTCATCCGTTACGGGAGATGGACATCTGAAGCGTCCAAGTATACTATATTTACCCAACCCGAGGAATTTCAACTACAGTATATAAACATGAGTAACAAGAAGGGGGGTCAGAAAGAAATGGAAAGAAAACTGTAATTGAGGTTGCCACTTCACCTGTGGAGCATTAAAGCCGAAATGATTTGTCTGAACTGAAGGAAATGATCACAATGTCTTTGATTGCTGGTACAACAAATAGTTCTGACCAGGCATCAGCCACAGCACCAACTGTAGTCATCACTGCTGTTGTCAAAAATGGAGATAAATGCTTTGAAAACAAAGACACCCATGCAGAATGTGTGAAAACAACAGATTTTCTGTAATTTCGACATCTGGCAACGTTTTGCTGCTTTGTGCACTTTATTATTACAATAAATAATTATTTGGACTTTTTATCTGGTGTCTGACGTGGTGTCTGAGGGTACAAGGGTGCAAGGAAACCCTAATCTGTCACAGTTGGCGTAGTCTCGGCAGGATTCTCTGGCCATCGGTTTGGCAGAGGACCTGTATTTATACATTTACTGTGGACAGAACCCTGAGAAGGCAGCGCACGACAGGCAGAGAAAAATCCCCTAACCTCACCTTTACCAAAGGACGTTATGGGAAAAAGAAGACAAAGCAGAGCGCCAGCAACAGCGAGGTCTAGTGCTCGACATTGCCTCCGCCAAGACGAACTATGCAGTAGCTACGCGTTTTGGGAGAGATTTCTGGAAGAGGACGTCTCCGACAAGGTATGTGCCGGGAATGTGCTTGAGAATCTTTTAAATGAACACATGTCGCCCGTGTACATACCTCCCAGATGTCCATCCGGGCTCTGCGGAAGCAGAAGATAAACCTGAAGGCGATGATGAGCTCTTTATCAGGCAAACGAGTAACCCGGGACTTCCGCATGTCAGGTGCCGGAGGGACACATGACCTACCACAAGGGATTCCAGGAAGGTTCCATGTCCAGCTGTTTGTGGCTTCACCCAAGAAAAGATGGACTTGGTTATTCAAGGGCAAAAGAGAGGCCCGAAGCAATACCCCAAAAAAAAGGTAAGGAGGTCCAGGCCCCT
>NW_024377169.1:0-9693 GCF_016835505.1 Polypterus senegalus | reverse complement strand
GGCGCCCGCTGGGTTGAGCTGCCAATCGCCTCTTTACAGAATCCACTCCAGTGGTATGGAGCAAGATGGTGGTATCATCCTGCTATGATGTTCTTTTCAGTGGCAGGGACTGGAAGAGTAGAAAGGGTTGAAGGAAAGCTGAATAGAGCAAAGCACAGAGATCCTTAATGAAAACCTGCTCCAGGGAACTGTTGCCCCTCAGACTCTATAGGACAATGACCCTAAGCACAAACAAAGGCACCCAAAAGTGGCTTAGGGACAACTCTGGGAATGTTATTAAGTTGGACTTGAACCCAATCAACATCCTTGGAGAGACTCGAAATAGCTGACCACCAACAGTGGGGATGATCAGCAGTGAAGAATGGAAGAAATCTCCCAATCCAGGTATGTAAGTTCCCACATCATAGCCAAGAAGACTCCAGGCTGTGCTCCTGCCAAAGATGCTCCCACTAAGTACATATTAAAGGGTTCCAGACTTGCATCAATGTGAAATTTCAGTTTTATGTGTTCCCTTAATAAAAGGATAAGTTTTACGTGTCCGTCCGTTGCTGTATCTCCACGTTCTAACAGATGGTACATCACAAACATTTGTGATAGTGTGGGAGAAATTGACATATTAAAAAGAAAGGAACTAATCTTCTACTAGGACATATTTGACAAAACCTCTTTGAGTCAGTAATCAGGCAGGAGGAAGCTTTGTCCATTGTGTCTTTAATTTACTTAGCAAAATGCTGAAGAGGGCTTTCATCATAGTAGTCTTTTACAGAATGACCAAAATTGCCAATGAAATTAGAGCAGAGGTCAATTTTGTAACCAACTGAATGTACATTAATACATAAATTTACTCTGATTGGTTTGTTAGATAATGTATTTTAAATTAAGCCCTTTCTACTACACTCTGGTATCTATTTAGGTTAAGCTATTACCTTTGAAACCTCTGTTCATGTGACAACGTCCGTCTTGTTGTTTACGGACATCTGCTGATCTCTTGATCCCCCTCTTAGTACATTTTGTGAAAGGAAAATCAACCTTCTTCTGGTACATCCTTTTTCTTTTTTTTACTTTACCATTTCAGTACTTCTCTTCATGATATTTCTAAAGCAAATTTTTTATATTTTAATGTGTACCAAACCAAACTGCTTAACTACTGTTACATCTAAATTACGCTCTCACAATAGTGCATTTTTTTTATTACAAAAGTTTGAGATGGCCATCTGTTGGAATGGAAATGCAATCGCTTTTATTACTACATGCATTACAAAATGATTCCAATAGATGGTGCACTACAAACATTAAGTCTACATTAAGATTTCTTCCCCACTAGACATGTAGACAGCTTTCTTTTTTAATAAATTTGAAAGACATTTCTAAAATGCTGTTTTGCTTTGTCATTCTGGAGTATTGACTGTTGCTCATGAGGAAAAAATTAATTTAAATTATGTTAACACAAGGCTACAACATAGCAAAATGCAGGGGTCTGAAAACTTTATGAAACCACTTTTATCTCTGACCAGGGAAAATAAAACAAATATAAAAATGGAAGAGGAAAGAATATAAGATGGATGGATCAATGTGCAGATGTGGAACACGAAACCTTGAAGGGTTTGTCTAGTGCTTCACGAATTGGACATTCAGTGTCCCAGTTACCTACAGTAAATATAAAGAAGAAATGTTCAATTTTCAAAGCACCATAAAAGTAAAATGTATTACATTGGTTAGATAGCACAGGTTTTTTTTATGCAATTTTTAAATCAAAAAAAAAAGCTGGCTAAGTAAATTTTTTGCCACATATAAATATTTGTCATGGACCCATGATGCATGACGATAGAAAAGTCAGCTGAAACCCTTTATAAATCTGAAGAAGATCTGAAGTCAATTATAATCTATCACTAAGGAGCCGCCTGCAACACAAACCCCAAGGCTGCTGTGAGAAGGATAAGCTGAACGTGGGCCTGGCTGCTTGTACAAAAGGGAGTTTATGTGCTTGTTGTGAAGGAAAGCAAATAAATGAATCAAGGTGACATTTAACAGTTAGCTGTGCAGCTGTGCTCATTAGCAATATGTAAAAAACATATCAGCACTTTTTTTTGGTTTCTGCCTTAACATTTGCTCACGAATGGCATTCAGATGTTGAGGTTCATTTTTTCCCTGTCTCCATTCATTCTCCAAATTCTGCATAACCCGGGCATGCCAGTCCATCAAATCCGACTACTGCCACATTGGTGCACACTTTGAGGTGCCACAACTGGCAGAACATGTGAGCAAAAATTTGGACTTGAGCACTGTGCAGTGACACTGAAGTCTGTTGTACCACCAAGGAATGATTTGTGACCTGAAAATAAAATACAAATTTCTGTTCATCTTGTGCTGTTTTATTCATAAAGGGAAGCCATAGCCTACCGGCCACTCATGCATTTTGTTAATCCACAAAATCAAAATACTGCTGGGAACTTGAGCTTGAGATGCAAGGCAGGGAACAAACCCCCTAGCAGGCTACCATTGCTACTCACACACCATGACTTGCATGGGACCTTGGTGAGTCATATTGATACAGTGTCTTCAATTTGTCAGAGGAAACTGAACTCCTGCAAATAAACCCAAATGAAGAAAAGTGAGAACTTCACATAGGGAGCATATTGGAATTCAAACAGGTTACATTGCAGACTATGTTTTGTATAGAATTTATTTCTGAACCCCCACGACTTTATCTGAAGAGGAATGTCCCAAAATGCAGCTTTAGAACTTGCACATCAATAAGAGTGACCTTTTGGTCACATGGCAGAGCAATGGTAGCGCATTCAATTGTGATAGGCCTGATAAAATACCACGGTTACACTCAGCAGTCAAACATCTGCTGATTTATGTTCCGCTAATATGGGATTTAGTATTTAGAGTCGTGACCTGAACGTGAGATCAGATGAAACCAAATTCAAAGTCAAACCGGAGACTACCCAAAAAAGTAAAGAAACCAAGCAAAATCAAAACACCAGTGTGAAAAAGTCTGCCTTACCATAAACCACTCGGGGATTCAGGTGGTGATAAGAAATGTCATGATTTACTTCATGAGGTAGAAGTATGTATAAATAAGAACATTTGCATCAAATATCTGAAATATTTAAATATGTTCTTCAATTTAAATGTTTTATTAATAATCAGCAGCTCTAGTCGGGTATTTTAAACTAAAGTCTTCAGCTGAGACTAAAGGAGCAGTTCTCATAGTACCAGGCAGACCATTCCACAAAGCTCACCTCACACTGTTATTTTTTAACCCTTTTTGGAATCTAAAGCAGGCAAGAATCTTCAGATCTTAATGTTGCTTTGGTTTGTAAGTAAGCCTTGGCCTTTTCCCAGGATTTATATGTAAAAGGGAGGAAAGTCTGTCCAAAAACTTAACTGGACTTAAAAACAAGGACTTAAGGACTTAAGTGCAAGGGACTTAAGAACTGGTGTTATGTGTTTGTACTTCCTTGTTCTTGTAATAATTTTGCAGCTACATTTGTGAGTTAACTGAAAGCTGCATAAAGAACCATTTGAACAGCCAGTGAAAAAAACGCTGCAGTAGTCAGTCCTACCTGACCCCTCTCCAACCCTCCCGCCTCACTTAAACCTTACCCCCCATCTCACCCATCTTTCGATCTGCTCTCAAGGGAACCCATTTTGAGTCAATTACTGAGGTGAAGATAAAAATGGAGCTTCAGAGGCAACTGATGGGTAGATAACCATATAGCACTGCTTTGATCAGTGGAAGACCAAAATTTGATGGGGCTAAATGTGGGGGGATTATATGGAAGGGAAAGGACTTGAAAAGAAAGCTCCTTCCATTATAATTGTTACATCCTCAGTCTCATATTTAAGGGCCCCACTTCATAGATAGCTAGATACTTTATTAATCCATCCATCCATCCATCCATTACCCAAACCCCGCTACATCCCAACCACGGCTCACGGGCCCGGAGCTAACCCAGCCAACACGGGGTGAAAGGGCAGGAAACAAACAGGGTGCGGAAACCACACCCCCTCACACACACACACCAAGCCCACACTGGGGACAATTTAGAATCACCAATGCACCTAACCTGCATGTCTTTGGACTCTGGGAGGAAATCGAGCACCCTGAGGAAACCCACACAGACACTGGGAGAACATGCAAACTCCACACAGGAGGTCGGGAAATTCATATACTCCAGCAGCAGCATACTGACAAAAACAATATTAATTAAAGAGCAATAAAAAAGCAGTGCAAGTTAAAAATGCAAGGTGGAGAGTGCAGGCAGGTATAACAGTCTATAATCTTGTATAATAACGCTTAACCCTCCCCGGTGGAATTGAAGAGTCGCATAGTGTGGGGTCTCCTCAGTCCGCCAGTGGAGCAGGACGCGACAGCAGTCTCGTCGCTAAAACTGCTCCTCTGTCTGGAGATGACACTGTTCAGTGGATGCAGTGGATTCTCCATAACACTCCTGCCACGGATGTCAAACTGTCCATTTCCCGCGGCCTCCCAATAGAGCCTGCCTTCCTCACCAGTTTGTCCGGGGTGTGAGGCGCCCTCTTCTTATGCTGCCCCCCCAGCACACCACTACGTAAAAGAGGGCCACCAAAAACCCCTGATAGAACATCTGTAGCATCTTATTGAAGATGTTGAAGGATGCCAGCCTTCTAACAGTATAGTCGGCTCTGTCCTCTTGTACAGAGCATCAGTTTTGGCAATCCAGTCCAATTTATCATCCAGCTGCACTCCCTGGTATTTATAGGTCGGTATCCCTGCACACAGTCACCTGTGATGATCATGGGGTCCATGAGGGGCCTGGACCTCCAAAATCCGCCACCAGCTCCTTGGTTTTGCTGGTATTCAGCTGTAGGTGGTTTGAGTTGCACCATTTAACAAAGTCCTTGATTGGGGTTCCTATCCCTCCTCCCCCCTTTGATGCAACTCATGATAGCAGTGTTGTCAGTGAACTTTGCACGTAGCAGGACTCCAAAGTGTATTGGAAGTCCATGTATATTGGCTGAACAGGACCGAGAAAACACAGTCCCCTATGGCTGATCCTGTGCTGCTGACCACAATGTCAGACCTGCAGTTCCTGGAGAGCGACATACTGATGTCTGTCTGTAAGACAGTTCACGATCCATGCCACCAGGTATGAATCTACTCCCATCTCTGTCAGCTTGTCCCTAAGGAGCTGAGGTTGGATGGTGTTGAAGCGCTAGAGAAGTCCACAAACATAATTCTTATTGCACCACTGCCTCTGTCCAAGTGGGAGAGGGATCGGTGTAGCATATAGATGATGGCATCCTCATCATCATGTAGACTACAGCTGAATGAGGTCATTCTGCAAGAGGCCAATCCCCAAAAATAGGTTAATGAAATATTTTTTAGATCTTCTCCTAAAAATGTCCACAGACTGTTAATAAAAACCTTTAAGTTCATGCTTTGTCATGTTTATAGAGGAGGTGTTCTCCATCACAATGTCAAAGGCGCCACATCACAGTTACAAGAGCTGTCTTTGGTCACAAATAAAATTCTAATGAGCTGAACATTTTGTTCATAGATTGAGAAGGCTAAAACACCTGTTATTTGCAACCTGTTAAAGATGTCAGCTGCTTGAGAGATTAAATGTAACTTACAGTCCTTAAGACAGGACTATAAAATAGGCCTACTCCTTCTTCCTGCTTGTAGCTATCAGTCCAGATCTGCTAGAGGTATTCTAAATGCTAATCCCAAAGACCGAGCAACAGTCAACCATAAATGCTTTTTCTCCCCCCATTTTTTAGCAAAGCCCATGAAAGTTTCAGACAAAGCCTGCAGCATAATTTATTATTCTGTCAGGTCTCGGATTTAATGCTGCAGGAACAGCTGTTTAGAAGTCTCCTGATCCCAGCTGGAGACCTATCAGAAAGAATGGGTAGACAAGAACCGCATATAATCTTCATGTTCGCCATGCCAAATTAATTGAAGCGGTCGCACGAGATCGTGCTCTCATGTGGACAAAAGTAGCTAAAATAAGAAATAAATTAATTTGAGGTCATGTTGATCATTCGGATACTCAGAAATGAATGAAGTAAATTAATCATCCGGAGTGGTTATTATGAAACATGAAGGGTAGCACCTCTGAAAACTGCAAAGGCAGCACCCTATCATAGCTACAGGTTATGAATATTAGTTTGTTAGATGTGTTGGTACTTTGTCTTAGTCAGTAGTGTTCAATGGTTTTTCTTAATTTATAATATAATTCCTAACAGAATACAGCACTAGATGGATTATGTAGAAAATCCAGATTTCTCTTTGCCCAATTTGTTTCTCACTTAGTTATTAGCGACTTCAGCATATTTTACTGAAAAGAGTATTTTTATATTTTATAACATAGAAGACACTTTTAACTGATGCCATCACTTTCTGGTGGAATAAACAAAAAAAAAAAAACTGATGGACAGAATGTTGGGAAAAAGAAAGCGAGCACTCCATAGCCCTTAAACCCTCGACGCTACTACTGTAAATGAGGGCATTTGGGATTATAATGCTTGTTTTCCTCTCTGACTTTAGTAATGTGCTGTTACTTACATTTTCAGCCCGATTTGAATTGGCCCAAGTTTCTTCTTGCGCCATTTCACATGCAGTATGAGAGAGGTTAGATGCCCATGCACTTTATAATTGGGCTGTTGTGTTACTGGAAGAATTTCTGTCGCTGCCAGAAATTTCCGCTGACGGGTCTTGTAGTGTGAACAGTCTCACAACTCGATTTTCTTATGTTACCTTTAAATTACCCAAAATTCACTGGGCGGTGACTGCAGAGAATGTGCAGGTGCCAACATTACCTGTCGACATGGCACAGAGAAGTACACATTGTGTGGATGGAGAGCATGGAGACCAGGTTAACAGAGCTCTGGTCAACAGGTCAGTCAGATGACATTTTGAATTTGACTTTGAAAAGAACAATCATAACAGCAGTAAAAAATTGACCGGTATTGATTTCAGTATGTTGTAGAACAGTGGCTGGACATTGCAATTTGGTATTGCTGTTATCAGGCTCAATTTGACTTCAAATACTAACCATCATATAGCAAAGCACATACAAGTGAATGACAAAAGTATCTTAGGAAACATGTACGAGAAGAACCTGAAAAAACCACACATAGTGGTAGTAGATTACATACCTACAGAAAGCGTCACCAATGCAGCTCTCGCTTCTTTGACATTTCAAGTGGCCATATTGTTTTTTAAATGGGTAAAGCTATATTGCAAAGTGTCAATGGGTAAAACTGACCATCAGGTCCTTGCTCACTGATAGTCTGAACACTCCAGCTTGTGGCATCAATTAGACCAAACGAGATTGTACAGTTTAGTACATGCATGACGAAGCCACTCTATCATGCAGATGGCTACTGTTTTTTAATTGTTCTGGATTGTATTTGCATGTCATGTAACAGATTAGTGCTACCTTTCAGAAAGCGCTACTGCTTAATAACTAACATTTTCACGCTGAGTCTGATAATATCACTATGATAAGAATGGATGACAGGGCTTGTAAAAGGTATTGTGGCCTAACTGGCAGCATATTGGACTGTTGGCTAGAAAGTCACAGATTTATCCCCAACCACTGACCCTCTGTGTGATATGGTAGACATGTAGATTCTTTTTGGCTGTTCTGCAATATTTGTGACTGACGATTACTTCACTCTTAGAGTGCCATTTTCATTATTTATTCCTTGTTAAACTCATTAGTTCTCATCAGAAAATACATAAATGTCACTAATAATAACTGTTGTGAATGTTGCTGTTGTAGTATGTCTATCTTGCCAAACCTGGACTCTGTCCTGTTAGCAAAAACTACATAGGCTCGCTCATTTTGTAGGTTTGGTCAGGCATCTTTAGGCAGCCATGCAGGAATCTTTTTATGATATCACAGGAGTTTTGAACCAGTAGCTTTAGCTTTGCATATTCCTCATTTCTACTAAGTGTGCCCTATTATATTGGCTGCTTATGGTCAGCCTTTGAGAATTATGGATCGCACCATCACAACATTTTTCACTCATCACTCTTCACTTGTAGATCATAACACATCACTAATTACTCATCACCCATCATCTTTACGATCAGTAGTCACTCATCACTACTCACTCATCATTTTTACACATTACTAATCACTCATCACACATCATTTTTCACACATCACTCTTCACTTGTAGCTCATAACACATCACTAGTCACTCATCACCTATCACCCATCATCTTTACATATCACTAATCACTCATCACACATCGTTTTTCACACATCACTCTTCACTTGTAGCTCATAACATATCACTAGTCACTCATCACTTATCACCCATCATCTTTCACACCTCACTAGTCACTCATCATTACTCACTTTTCACTCATCACACATCAATCACTACTCACTCTTTCATACATTACATACCACTGTTGAGAAATAGCGAATTCTTATTCAAAATTACACGGTAATGTTTACCTGAGTGTCAGAAATAAGCCTTAGTAGCAGACACACTCAGTGGTTCTTTCAAAGCAGCTGCTTTTCATCAAAAGAAGCATTCGACTGATATTTGAATAAACGTAATGACTAATAAAGCAAATCCCATCCCAACCTACTGTTGTACCTACTTCTTAGTTGGTGATTGGTTCTGTTCAAAAAAGAATAAAAGTGAAAAATAACGAGTGACAAATGACAAGTAATGAGGGTGAAGTGATAAGTAAGAGTACAAACTATAAGTGAGTGGTGATGGGTGATAAGTAATGCATTATCTACTGTATATAAATAAAATTGTAATCTGTTAGCTTGATAATCCCACAAAAATGTTTAAACTGATTTTCATGAAAATGTTGTGTGTGTTGCTGTTGGCTCAGATTTAAATATAGACTAGATGTCACATTGAGGAGAGGGTATATAATGGTAGAAGGAACTCAAAAACAGTGCTGAAGTTGAGGGCAACAATTCCCATCAAGCAGCAGAACTGCACTGTGGCTGATGGGAGGACACCTTCAGTACGCACCAAATTTTATAGCAGCCATGGGGGATCTCATCAATGACCACAGGTGAGCTAACATTTTTCTTCTCAATTAATTTGGATAACAATTTCATTGTCTCATCGTGGGCTGTGTTTAGCTGTGTTAAATTTCCAAAAGGCAGGTTTTCCAGTTTAATTGTACCTGGGCAAGGCCAGGTACTTTGGGTTAGAAAGCTATAAGTGAGTAAGTAATAGTGAACATGATAAACTATAAAGAAGTAGTGATTGATGTAGTAGTGTAGTGTAGTGTCATAGGTGAGTTCTCATGGTGAAGTGACAAATGAAACACATCACAAACCAATGCTGATGCTTGATGAGAAAAAGAGTGACAAATAACTACTGTATGTCCTAAAATGGACACCACATGTGTCAGGTTGTCCAGAAAGAAGCTGTGTCTGTGATTGCAAAATTGCTTCTGTGTAAAAACAGAAATAATAAGAATTAGTAAGATTGTCAGATGTGTTTTAAACAAAGTAAATGCTGGATGTAACCGTAACCAAATATTAAACAAAAGACGGTCACCGAAGTAGCATATAAAACCAACAGTGCTACTGCATAACCAGAGACTATGGTTTAATAAAGCCCACGCCACAATGTCAGGAGTAAAATCATGCCAGCATCTTACTGTCTGTGACAAAAAAAAATAAGTCACTTAAATTCTTGTGAAAGCAA
>NW_024377168.1:0-18956 GCF_016835505.1 Polypterus senegalus | reverse complement strand
TTTTTATATATGTATTTGTGAAGTAAAATAATTATGATGTTAGTAGTATTAGTAGTAAATGTAATGATTTTTATTTGTGAATGTTTTGGTGATACTTTTATCCAAGGTGGCTTAAATAATTAGCACGTAGTCAATTTTCCACTTACAAGTACAGTCAGGTTAAGGCTCAGCATCATGCAGTAAGTTGAAGGCTGAAATTAAATTGGCAGTCTTCTGGTTTTGAAGTCCACAGCCAATGTAACCACTACACCACACTCCCGCCTGTGTGACAGAATGCTGTATTTTAATGTGCGTTACTTATTCATTGGTAAATGGCACTTGTCCAGGCATATTCTGCAAGGGTTTCCAGCTGTGCTGAGTGCATGAGTGCATGATTTAGGTTTACACCCAACAGTGGCAATTTTGTTTTGTATTAGACAGGAGGAGATGTAGTGTTAAGGGTGTTTTTTTAAGGTGAAACTACTGTGGAAATAGACTGCCTGAAAAGTTTCTTTGTGGGATATCTTAGACTTCACAATTGTTAATCTTTACCCAGATATACTGTAAAAATAGATAATGAAGTGTCAAAATATGCGTTTTTCTGCTGAATATTAATATGGCATTTGCTGAACATACAAATGGACTCCCTTGAGGCAGCTACTACATACCACTTATAAAACAAAAACTTAGTCTTGAAGAACATTGCCCTTTAGAGACACCAGTGTTAAGAAAAGTACACAGCAGTGTGTTTACCTTTTTCGAACTGTAAAATAACAGCTTTCACTTTAGTAATATTTGCATTGATCAGTGTTGTAACTTGTTGATTCTTTAGTCATTTATAGTGAAAAGAAGTTTAAATGAAAATTGTAGTGACATCCCATTTAACGACTTCTTATTTATCCACATATTAGCTTTCATTCAAAATATTATGGAAAAAGAAAATTGTCAGACTAACAGTCTCTACAAATTCTTTTCTTTGATTCTTTGTACCACTGTGTCACTAATTCCTTCCCCATTACAGTTAACTGCTCCAGAAACACAGATTGAGTTCCTGGCCTGATCAGTACACAGTAGATGTGCCCATTCTGGAAGTGTCTTTATCATTCTTCAGTTATTAAACACCCCTGAAGCCTGGCATTTTAGGTCAAGTGTTAGTACTGAATGAACCTTTTTCAGCAAACATCTCATTGAGTGTTAGTTGTAGTTTTATATTCAAGGCATTTGTACTGAATGAGCGTTTTACAGCAGACATCTCATTGAGTGTTAGTTGTAGTTTTCTACTCAAGGCAGTCACGATATTCATCATCATGGGAGCCCATAGGTTTTGGAAATAATAGGGAGGGGGCTGTACATTTGGATCTTGGATGGATGTCTTTGGTTGAACCTGACTGTCAACCAGTAAAACAGCTGGTGATCTCGGTTATGTCTTTGTGCTTGTATTTAGCATTTCAACTGAGATGCACATCAACCTCATCATCTAAAATGGGTGAGAGGTCTCTGTCTAATGACATTTGAAACTCATTGCTTTTCTTTTTTGAAGGCATGATACATATCCCACTGGTATCACTAGAGCTCTTTTTTTGCTTTTATTCCATTGTTCTGTTTGACTTGTTTACCCAGATGCCCATCTAAACTGCAACATTTTTTGCATGTGTACATGTTTGTTATAAACAAAGAAATGTAAAGATTTCAGAAAAATTTCACATCAACTCACATGTGCTGCAAGAAACAACCAATACTGAAGCAAGGCACATGGTAGTAACAGTGTCTTTGAATTTCTCCTATTGTCTGTCTACCAGAATAAATTGTAATTATTATTTTAGGCAAAATTGATACACTTGCTACTTAAATGTTTAACACTTATATTTTTAGTAGTATGGTTTCTAATTGTTTTTCAGTCCAGTTTCTGCCTCTGAATCACTGCTTGATTCTGAGAAAGTCTCGTAACCCTTCTGCTCCAGTTATAGTACAATGTATGGGAACAATTTTACTGTATCCTCATCTTGTAAATCATTGTTTAGTCCAAACTCTATCTATATGGTTACAGAGATTGTAGTTTAAAAGAATGTGATGGTGAAACAGTGCTGATGTTATTTTTGGCAAAAGCTGAAAATTGTCTTGCTATTTGTCTATTTAGTTCTCTCTTTCTCTTTTTGTCTGTCTATTAAAAGTAAAAAGAAAAACAAGTGTGCAGTCTACAATTACACCAGTTTATCAGTCAGAACAGTACTGAAAGGCTCAAATATTCCTCCTAATGCACACATTCACAGTTTAATGCTGTATTACAAGTGTATGTTATTCCAGCTGATTTAAAAATATGCTAACTTTAAATTTTATTACTACATTATGACTTTAGTCACTTCTTTTATTTTGTAAACCTGCTTTATCTAGGCATGGTCAAAGAAAAGCTTGAACTTAAAGCAAATACCAGCACCGGCAGGAATGCCTTCTCACACACACACGCACACACATCCATCTACATTGACTGATACTGATGTAGTTTAGATGTCATTTAAAGAGACAGCCTTTCTATAGACCACACCAGACACAGAACATCAATTTGTTACTTTAAGCAGTATTTTGATGAAGGCACAGCCCACATCTGTTCATTAACAGCGTACACAAGCCAGCCGATTGCTTGAAATTCCAACAAAGGCTTATGTGGTGTTATGGGTCCACAGCTCTCTTAGCAAAGGCCGTTTTAGTTTTTAAATAAATAATCACCACACTCGCAACTTAGCGAGCCGCAGGGTGATCTGCGGTGTGGGCGTTTCTCACCTAGTGCATAGGTGAAGGACTGCCCACATCCTTGATTGTTCCTGTGGCTAATGTGCTGCAGCTCTATGTCCTCTCTGCATATACAGAGAAGTGTGAGTCAGTTAGAGAGGAAGGAAGAATGGAGTAAAAAAAACAAAGGAAGAAAGAGAAAGGTGGTCTGGAAGCAGGAGAGAGAGAGAGAGAGAGAGATGATCTGAGTGGGTGAGCGAGAGCAAAGCGAAGCAGGCAGCTGTGTGGAAGCCTAAATGGAGTTAAAAAAAAAACAAGGAAGAGAAAGAAAGACGGAGGGGGCTTGAGAAAGCAGGAGAGCGAGAGGCGGTGCGAGTGGATGAGCAGAACGAGCAAGCGATCATGAGCAGCTGTGTGGAAGCCTGGGTGTGGGCAGGTTTTAAAGGATTGTTTTTCTATTTTGATTTTTAAACCTCCACGTTTGCTTTATGGATTATTTATTTAATTAAGAGTTCTTTTGAATCTCTGCACTGTTTACTTTGAACACTGATTTTGATTGACTGTTTTAAATAAAAGCACTGTGCCATTACCCAAATTCTATGGAAAATTGTGTTGCCCCATGGATAAGTCGACCCTGTATTTTTGAATGAATTTTTAAGGCATACATTTTGACTTATCTGCTTGAGTATCTACGGTAAGTGTATGTGGTGAAGATGTACTTGACTAAAGTGAAGTTATGAGCTGTAGTTTCCATTATAATTGTGGAAGTTAATGAACCTTTAAAGAACTGATGGTTTAGGTGTATTAGGTAAAGCGTGTTCCACTGGCTTAAATTCCTAGTTTTGTTAACTCTTATCAACATGCCTGCTTAGCCTGGACCAACACTGATGTGCTTTGTACTGATAAAGATTCACTGATCCAACTGTTGATTGCAAGTTCAGATAAAAAAATATTAAATTATTTGAAAGAGCGATGCTTTGAATTGAATTAAATGTATTTTCAGAGGAAAGCTCGATAGAAAGCAGGTATTTGATTAGTTTTCTGCTTTCTATATCAGAACTCAATGTTCCCTTGCTTCTTGCATTAAATAAATAAATAAATAAATCTCCATGGGTGCCATCTGATTATTTATGTAAAGTTCTGCTAATGGGGAAATATTCCTATTTTTTAAGTGGTGCTTTGACGTGTATCAAATTGTTTAAGATCGAAAGCATCTTGTGAAGTTTAACTAATATGCAACTGCTTGTGTTCCATCCCTTGCTTAACATTAGTTTTGCCTCTTGCTCTTCAGGTGATCTAATAGTTCTTACAAGGATATAACGCTATATGATGTAAGTGATCCAAAATAAAAACAAAAGCAGACCAATGGCCTAAAGGGACAGGCAGTAATGCTTTTCTTTGCGATTTTGTCCTTTCTGTGTGGATATTTATTTTATAAGTAATGTAATTTTCATTAATACAATGCAGTTGAGAAAGACTGGCACATCCAATGTTTTCCTCAACAATTCTGTAAAAAGGAAAAAAACTTAAATATAGAGGAATGAAAGAAAGAGCAAATCTTGATAAATAATAGCTTCCAGGTATTTGTGCACCTGTTGTTTCAAGGGGCAAAAAGGGCTTTTCTGAACAATTAGAAAGTGTCGAAACATATATTGATCAAGGCAGAGAAAAAAGAAGTTGAAGAAAAGCCATTAAAAATGTTCAACTTGGTGTGAAACATAAAATCAAAAAGGTGCTTTTTTTAAGATGAGGCTATGGATTGATCGTTTTGAAAAGGGGAAACACTACCTATAGGAGCAGCTAAGGAAGTGGAATGTTCTAGATGGCAGTCAAAGTAGAGTACTTAACCTTGTATGGCAGTATTGTTTAACTTGTGTTTATATGTTTTGCTATACTGCTTAACAACAATATTGTTCTAGACTTATGAATTGTTTGCATCCCATGCACCTTTACAGCTCTGCACATCTGTCTTCAGTTGGACGGCTACATTTAAATATCACTCATCTATTTTTTAATTCAACATCTCTGTTATTGTTGCATCAATTGCTTATAACCCATTTGTGATTTTGCTTGTGGCTGTCATGATAGTTTCACAGTATAATAAGAGCATATTTTTAAATGACTTATCTGACCAAGTCAGTTTTGTCAGGCTTATGATTTTAATGACATGCATAGCTCTAATTGAATACATATTTGGATGTGGCACTCAGAGAGCAAAATTTGGGTTCATGACCTATAAATGAGGCTGAGCAGTTTTAACAAATTGTAAACTCAAGGTGGTTTTGTATTTTAAGGTATATAAATGTTCCTTTGGTTTGCATAGATTATTACAATTGACAGAAATTTCTGATGGTGTTTCAACTTTTGCCTGAAAAGGTAACTGTAGCTGCATTCAGTTTTATTACAATTAGTGTTTACAATTTTCTTTTAAAATTATGTTGTGTTTTTAAAACAGTCCGTTGATTTAATTAATTTGAGACCCAGCCCATCCCAAATTTTGTTTTGTGCGTTTGTTAGAGGTTTGATAGATGAACATCAGTTGAATAATTTTCTACTTGCTAACTAAGTAATTGCAATATCCTTGACTTGTAAAGAATATCTATATATATATATATACTTCACTAAGGCAAGACAACCATGGAAAGCTGCCGGAAGGAAGCGTGGATTCACTAAGCACCCGACAAGTGAGACACCTATGGCACACACAGGAAGGAGCCACGCCCACCAACTCCCAAGACCATTGGATCACGTGACAACTCACAGAGCCACGCCACCAATTCGGACATGACGACACAGAAAAACCGGTGTCATTTATATTCGGTCTGTCGTGGTCACATGCAGCTCTGACCCACATTGACTGTTAATAGAGGCATGTTTCGCTGAGCTGAATCGCCATATCGCGGCGTGTAAAACTGTTTGCGAGGTATCCCATGGGATCCTTAAAGCGTTCCTTTACAACTGAGGTTAAAACACAATGAAGTGAGCAGTCTTTAAAAGCGAGTTTTAGGTTCACGGCGCGACAGCGTGCACTATAGCAAACTGTTTTACAGCTACATACAGCAATTCCCATCCGTGACAAACATGCGTCTTCTTAGATACTCCTGCACTTTGTACACACCCCTTCCACTGTGGTTGGGTGTCTTGGTGGATTATATATAGAAAGCAGCCAAAACCGCTGAACAATGAAAAGTCTAAGTGAGTCACAGGTGCATCTGGACTGGCCACAAAGGCTCGGAAGTGACGAGTTGGAGGTGGGCACATGAGCAGGCAGTGTATACTGAACGAGAAACCAGCAGACTAGCATGACGGAGGGAGGCGGAGTGGATGTCCTTCTCTCTTCTCCCGTTCCACCCTGAAGCGCCGCGGACGATTGTGTGTTGGTTCGTTCCATGCATTGGTTAAAACCCAATGAAGGAAGCAGCCTTTAAAACCAATAAGCCCTGTGCCTCTGTTTCATTACCGTCTCACCTGCTTCACCAATGCAGGCCCCACAACAGGCGATCCGGCGTCATTCCCATGACCGCGGGGAATCAGATAACCAAAGTCTTTGGGTTCAGGGGGTATTGTTACTAAGCTGAAATTTAAAGGAATTGACGGAAGGGCACCACCAGGTGTGGAGCCTTTACGCTTCATTTGACTCAACACAGGAAACCTCACCCGGCCCGGACGGACAGGATTGACAGATTAATAGCTCTTTCTCCGATTCTGTGGGTGGTGGTGCATGGCAGTTCTTAGTTGGTGGAGCGATTTGGCTGGTTATTTCAGCGAGCAGAGACTCCGCCTGTTAAATAGTTACCACGACCCAACAGCGGTCGTCCAAATTCTTAGAGGGACAAGTGGCTTTCAGCCACGTGAGATTGAAACATTGCTCAGGTCTGTGATGCATTTGTATGTCGTTACTGCCTGCGCTACACTGAATGGATCAGCGTGTGTCTACCCGGCGTGGGTAAAGCGTTGAACCCCATACGTGATAGACCGTGGCTTTCAATTGTTCCCCACGAGCGAGAAATTCCCAGCCGTCGGATCATGCAGCTCACACTGATTATGTCCCTGCCCTTTGTAAAGCCCACCATGGTGGGTGACTTGGTGGATTATATATAAAAAGCAGCGGGACCGCCAAGAACAATGAAAATCAGCGTGGAAGCCGACTGAGGCGGTGTTTGGAAAATTAACAGTCAGCGTGACTCACAGGTGTTGTGGACTGTACACAGGCGAGCGACTCAGGTAGGGAGTTGAGGGCGGGCATAAGCGGGCAGTACATACTGAGCAGGCCCCGTTCAACCCTGTCCTTCGCTTTGGAAGGAGAAAGCGTGGCCAGCCTCCTCCAGTTTTCAGTCCGGGACAATTGTATGTTGGTTAAGTAGCGTGCATTGTTGCAATGTTACTTTTCTTGGTGGTTTATTAAATTACGGATTTTTCAAATGTTTATTTTTTTCCTCTGTGCTTAAAAATCATTTAAAAGCGCCCTGATTATCTGGCAATATGTGCTTTCGCATGGGTTAGCTAGTAATCTATACTAATAAAAGGCAAAGCCCTCACTGACTCACTCACTCACTCATTCACTGACTCACTCATCACTAATTCTTCAACTTCCCCTGTAGGTAGAAGGCTTAAATTTGGCAGGCTCATTCCTTACAGCTTACTTACAAAAGTGAAGCAGGTTTCATTTCGAAATTCTACGAGTAACTGTCATAACTGGAACCTACTTTCCACCATATATAAGGCCATAGCTGGCAGCTCGTCGCGTTGTGAGACGGAGTGGCGTGCCGCAGCATCACACCTCCAACGTAAGTACGTAGAGAACAAGGAAGAGCTCCAAAGAGCGCTGAACAAAAAACACATTTCACAATTGAGAAGGCAGCAAAATATTATGAAGCGAGTGACGCATAGAAACATATTCATTAGTGCAGCTACTGCGGAAACAAAGCACGGTGTGAACTGTAAGTTTAAATTAGTTTATAGACACGCTCCGCTGCCGTTTGTCATGCCTACGAAGAATCGGCATTTGCGAGATTCAAGTTTAATGAGAAGACACGAGGTATAAAGCGAGACTTTGGATCACTTTGTAATGAAGTTAAAATTGCTGTAGCAAGAAACTTTTAAGTGCCGGGTCTTAGCTAACATTAAATAAAGCCGTGGACATGCCAAGATGGCATAGAGATAGCACAAGCACAGCTGAGAAGCTTCGATGCATGTACTCAGAGCGGCTCACGTCAACTGACTTTGCAGGACTAGAAAAGATTAAATGAAGTTCATACACATGCTACCGCTAAATATTCGCGAGCAAATCCACAACTTGATACCTGGGATACCTGTTGAACATCTTATATTCACGATACCGATTTGGGTGGTGAACACCGATGAATGAAACCTGTTACCTTTACAAAGGTTGACAAACATGGAATATAACTTGAACACAACACATCCTCCAAACATGAACCTGATTGAACGAAATAATGATAATCAAATCCTTGATGACCATAACACTCATAAAGGTCACAAAACTATTACATTGACAATCATGTTACATTATTTTTTAAAATGTTTCCTTTTCTTAGCACAAGCACAGCTGAGAAGCTTCGATGCATGTACTCTATAACGCGTTAAAAAAAAAAATAACACATTTAATCACACTTTGCATTCCAAGCAAAGGGAACTTTTAATCAATGCATGATTTCCTGGTACATCGATTACATTGATGCACACATCAGAGCTACAAAAATGTAAGAGTCGGAAGAAAGCGTTGCTAGGACTGATCAGGGCAAATTTCATTTCAAAAGACTACCCGACGGAAGCCTTAATAAAAGCGTGGTTTTGTGCAAAAGGAGTTTGAATACCACCAAGCACTTCAACCTTACGGTACCATCTAAATGCAAAACATGTTACAGCGAGCACAGAAACTGTGTATGATGTTACTTTACCAGTACGAGTTCGAGTACCAACAAAGATGTCGGCAGCCCACCTGATGAAATGACTGGCACAGAACCAAAATTAGTAAGTCAACATCGGTCAAACTTACAAATTCTCTCGCAAAATGGATTGCTTTGGACTGTAGACCACTAATAGTGGTGGAAGATAGGGGTTAGAAAATGTACTACAGTTAGCATCTGGTGATCCAACTTTCCAGCTGCCGTGCGAAAGGCTATTTCAAGTAAAATTCAACAGATTTATGACACTGAAAAGCAAGCAAAATTAGATGCATTACAGAAGCCGGACTTTGTGGCTGTTACAGGGGATCATTACACTTCCGTGACCATTAGTAATTCTAATTACATCTAATTACAAAATGTTCAATGATCACACTGTTTTAGCCTAATGTACAAAATAATTTTGGCTAAGGTTACTCAGAGTTTAAAAGGTAAAGCTGGTCAAATTACCTTTTATGTTTCTGACTTATTTTTTAAGAAGAAAACTGCACTTTATGTTGAAATTTTGTTATTATTATTTAAAGACAATGCCATTCTGAAAATGTACTTAACATACTACTTTATTTTTAAGTCTGCCCAATTTTAGCTAGGGATGATATTTTTGTTTCTGTTTTGAATTGAAATGCAGTTTAAATGCATTTTTTTCAGAATTAAAAGACCTTGAGTTTACAATATTCATGTCCATGTCTATTATTTGATTCTGTCAGCCCACTAAAACCCTTTTAAATTAAAAAAACATTTAAGCACAGGGGTAAGATTTACATGTCTTGAATACATACAATTAATCAAGATTAATTAATTACAAAGCCTCCTAATTAATTAGATTAATTTTTTAATTGACTCCCACCTAATATATATATATATATATATATGTATGTGTGTGTGTGTGTGTGTGTGTGTGTGTGTGTGTGTGTATATATATATATATATATATATATATATATATATACTTCCAAGCACTGTACCCGAGGCCCCATAACCAGGACGGGCGCCCCTGCGGTCTGGAGGAGGCACAAGCCAGACCACAATGTATATGTATATATATGTATATATATGTATATCAATCAATCAATCAACATTTATTTATATAGCACATATTCATACAAAAAAAATGTAGCTCAAAGTGCTTTACAAAATGAATAGAAAAATAGAAGACACAATAAAAAATAAACATAAGTCAACATTAATTAACATAGAATAAGTAAGGTCCGATGGCCAGGGTGGACAGAAAAAACAAAAAAAAAAACTCCAAAAGCTGGAGAAAAAAAATAAAATCTGTAGGGGTTCCAGACCACGAGACCGCTGTCCCCTCTGGGCAATCTACCTAACATAAGTCAAACAGTCCTCTTTGTATTTAGGGTTTTCATGGAAGGACCTGATGATGATAGTCACGTAGACTTCTGGCTTTCAGTCCATCAATGTTGGTGCATCATGATGCTTTGAGTAGGTGGTGGTTAGGCAGGCATACCACAAAAACCGGAAAAGGAAACAGAAAGAGTGAGTAGGGGTCAGTGGAGTTTTAGAGCCACTATGAATAGTTATTATGAAGAATTGAACATACAGAGTATCAGGATTAAGTTAAAGTGAAGTTATAAAAAGGCCATGTTAAAGTAATGTGTTTTCAGCAGTGTTTTAAAGTGCTCTACTGTATTTGCCTGGCGAATTCCTATTGGCAGGCTATTCCAGATTTTAGGTGCATAACAGCAGAAGGCAGCCTCACCACTTCTTTTAAGTTTAGCTTTTGGAATTATAAGGAGACACTCATTTGAAGATCTAAGGTTACGATTTGGAATATAATGTGTCAGGCATTCCGATATATAAGATGGAGCGAGATTATTTAAGGCTTTATAAACCATAAGCAGTATTTTAAAGTCAATCCTGAATGACACAGGCAACCAGTGTAGTGACATCAAAACTGGAGAAATGTGTTCGGATTTTCTTTTCCCAGTTAGGATTCTAGCAGCTGCATTCTGCACTGCTTACAAGTGATTTATGTCTTTTTGGGTAGTCCTGAGAGGAGGCGTTACAGTAATCTAGTCTACTGAAAACAAAAGCGTGAATTAATTTCTCAGCATCTTTCAATGATATAAGAGGTCTAACTTTTGCTATGTTTCTTAAGTGAAAAAATGCTGTCCTAGTGGTCTGATGAATATCACGTTTAAAATTCAGATTACAGTCATTGATTTACCCCTAAATTTTTACTTCCGTCTTAACTTTTCAATCCTAGTGCATCAAGTTTATTTCTGATAACCTCAATGAATCCATTATTGCCAATTACTAAGATTTCAGTTTTCTCTTTATTTAGTTTGAGAAAATTACTATTCATCCATTCAAAAATACCAGTAAGACATTGTGTTAGTGTGAAAGAGTCGGGTCATCAGGTGCTATTGATAAGTACAGCTGTGTGTCATCAGCATAGCTGTGGTAACTCACGTTGTAACCTGAGATAATCTGACCTATGGAAGCATGTAGATTGAGAAAAGCAGCGGACCCAGGATAGAGCCTTGTGGAACACCATATGGATATCATGTTCTTTGAGATGTGATTACCACAACTCAAAGAATTTTTACCTGCCAGGTAGGATTCAAACCAATTTAAGACACTGCCAGAGGCCCACCCATTGACTAAGGCGATTTCTAAGAATATTGTGATCAATGGTGTCAAATGCAGCACTCAGATCTAAGAGGATGAGAACAGATAAATGGCCTCTGTCTGCATTTACCCAAAGTCATTCACTACTTTATCGAGCGCAGTTTCTGTGCTGTGATTTGTTCTGAAACCTGACTGAAATTTATCAAGAATAGCATGTTTATTGAGGTGGTCATTTAATTGCAAAATGACTGCCTTCTCTAGAATTTTACTTAAGAAGGGCAGGTTGGAGATGGGTCTAAAATTTTCAAAGGCAGAGGGGCCAAGATTATTTTTCTTGAGCAGGGGTTTAACTATAGCAGTCTTAAGACAGTCTGGAAAGACCCCCGTATCTAAAGACAAATTAACTATGTCCACAATATTGTCAATTAGCACGTCTGATATTTCTTTGAAAAACCTGGTTGGTATTGGGTCAAGGGCGCAGGTGGAGGTTTCAGTTGAGAGATTATACTATGTAATTCAGGTAAATCTATCCTGGTAAATGCATTTAATTTGTTTATAATGGAGTACCGGGCTTTGGAGGTTCTGCAGTGTTGGGAGATATACTATGTTATCTCTAATATCATTAATTTTTTGATTGAAAAATACAGCAATGTTCTCACAGGTTTCACTGGAAGTATTCTGGGGGCATTCCTTTGACTTACCTGGGTTTAACAGACGATCAATTGTAGAAAATAAGACTCTGGGATTACTAGCATTGTTATTTATAATATTAGAGGAATAGCAGCGCCTCTCAAGACGGACAGTGTTATTGTATTCTGTTATTTTAGCCTTCAATATCTCATTATGGATAGATTAGTTTTCCTCCATTTACGCTCAGCTCTACGACATGTTCTTTTTAAATCAGACACTCTTTGGGTCTTCCATGGAATAACAATGCTAGAAGATTTTTTAACTGTCTTTTCAGGTGCAACTATGTCACAGCAGTCTTCTTTAGATTAAAGTTCCACTTTACTATTTACATTATCCTTGCTATTATAGTTGGCTATAAACTGACTGATTGCTTAGAATAGTTGTAGCTTTAAAGCTGCTGATGAGTCAAAGAAGCTTTTAACAAAATGCTTCTCATGAGTGTTTTCTATCTTTATTTCAATATTAAATAGTAGAAGAAAATGGTCTGATAGACCAATATCAATGACCTGCTTAAAATCGACTTTAAGTTCTTTAGCAATCACTAACTCTAACGTATGACCTGCTTTATGTGTAGGCAGATTCACGAGCTGCCTCAAATCAAAAACTCCAGGAGGTTCATGAATTCCTTTACCTTTGGTCACACTGATTGTTGACATGAAAGTTAAAGTCATCGACTATTAAGAGTCGTCATAGTTTGTAACTAAAATTGACATTAAGTCAGAGAATTAATTCCTCAGGAAAGCAGCGTTATATTTAGGAGGTCTATCGCGATTGTCACCGCGTGTGCATGGAAGCACTGAAGGGCTTAGACAATACTGTTTCATCATGCCGGAGGCAGATCGCTGGAGCTCTTTCTGAGTTCTCTGCAGGTCTTACCGGGAAATCCCACCAGGAGCCGCCATTTCCAGGAAGGACACTCACTTCAGGTGCGGCCCAAGAATGAGGTCACTTCGGTTCGGCCCCAAGGATGATGTCACTTCCAGTTCGCCCAGAGGGGCGACATCATTTCGCCCTCTGTGCTATAAAGCTCACTGCCTTTGCTTAGGCAGGCAGTTCTGTTTTGGACTCTGTTGTGTAAACAACTGTTTGAAAATCCTCAAAGACTTTTGCGGCGGAAACCGCATTAACGGGTGGCTGCCCCAAACCTTTCCGCCTCTGGTCTCCAGTTCTTACAGTGGCGTAGTCGGCAGGATGGTGCCCGAAGAACCGGGACACGAACTTTCAGGAACCAGGTGGGTGAGTACCGGGGCCGGATTCTGGGGCAGGGAGTGCGCGGAGGGTCAGGAAGGGCGCGGTGCAGGCTCTGCTCCACGAGCATAACCAGGGCTACCAACCCATCTCATGGAGAGGTAGGGGACCACAGGCGTGGGCTGGCTTCTGGGAAAACACACGAGTGGCTCAGTATGCTCTTCTGGGTGGAAAGCCGAGCCGCCGCGGGACCAAGGTCCCTGTTAGCGGTGGGCTGTCCCCAGGCGGCAGGTGAAGAATATAATAGACTGGGAGTTTGAACAACTAAAGGGCTGTCAGAGCAGGCTATGGCTCTCTGGCAACAGGTGGGTGAGTGGCTACGGCATTTGATTTGACCCCTTGCAAATGTGCAGCAAGTGGCCTGTTTTTGCTGCTGCGGATACCCAGGATTTGCCCAGCGGCCTGGGGAATTCCATTCTATGGATGAGCTGCTACAGCTCTTGAACCCCAGAGGCCGGCTGTGAGCCGGGAAGGCAGAACAGCGCTCTGTGGACTACCGGAGTTATGTCCTACAAAAGCAGTCCCTTCCACGAATCAGAGCCTGTTCAGTGCGGCGTCTGGCTGCGACCTGTCGAGGAACAAAGCGGACCGTGGGGACAATGGCGGTTTGTTTGTGTGCCCTTAGCAATCCCTGGCGGATAAACATCGGGAGAGCTTCTTCTTAATGGACATATGATAACAGCGCTGTTTGATTCCGGCAGTAGCGTGTCTGTCGTTGCTTGCCGTTTTGTTCTACCGAACAATGGATTAAAAAGACCAGTCTAAAATGTATCGCGGAGATATCCGCTTCGTACATACCGCCCGATTTTCGTATGTCTCGGAGGAACCCTTCGACGCTTACCGTGGCGGTACACCGGATCCTCCGTTTCCGTAATCCTCGGGGACTGGTCTGACAGTACCGTGAGTTTGAAAGCATTCCCGAAAAGCTTTTGGCCTCGTTATAGATGATAAAGATTCATCTCAAGCTGCTGCCACACCGTGTAATCAGCCGACAGGGGTGGGCGGTAGGCCAAGAAGGTGCGAGCGGCTCCCGGACCGTGCGGGCTACTGCGTCATCCACTAAGCGCCCGCGGCGAGGAATTCTCCGCCCTTGAGGTCAGACCGACCCGCTCTCTGAGTTGCACTTTCAGTTTAAGCGCGCGGCTTCTTTCAAGAGAGAACAGTGGAATGCGACTCTCGAAGCACATAAAGAATGCAGTGGTTCTCGTTAACGGCACGCGCATTTGCCCATGCCACAGGGACCTCACTTTGTCATAGATAATGAGTTATTGTATCGGGTTGCTGAACATGAGGGAAGGTCCGAGTTGTTGCTAGTCCAGCGGACCTACGGGGCAGGTTTGCGGTTAGCACCTCTCACCTTCTTGGAGGCCATCTGGCTCCGATAAAACATTAGGCGCTAAGCTCCGTTTTTGGCGGGATTAATGAGGAGGTTGCGCTTTTGCATTTCCTGTCCGGGTGTCAACTCGAGCAAATTCCTAGGAAGGACCGTGCTCCTCTGATTCCCCTTCCCTTATTGCGTTCCCTTTGACAGGATTGGGGTGGATATAGTAGGACCCTAGAGCCCTCAGCCGAGGATATAAATATATACTCGTCCTCGTGGATTATGCAACCCGATTCCCTGAAGCCGTTCCATTGCGCTCGGCTACCACTAAAAATATTGCAGGGAACTAGTAGAGTCTTTTCACGGGTGGGCATTCCTAGAAGTCCTGCGGACCAAGGAGCGCCTTTCACCTGGAAGCGTTCAAGGAGACTGCCAAGTTACTGAAAATAAAGCATTTAAAAACCTCGGTGTCATCATCCTCAAACCGATGGGCTGAGTGGAGGATTTAACCAAACTCTCAAGCAAATGCTACAGTAAGGTGTCAGCAAGGATGGGAGGAATTGGGACCAACTCCTCCCCTTGTCCTCTTGCCTACGGAAGTTCCTCAAGCCTCTCGGGTTCTCTCCCTTTGAATTACTATACGGAGACAGCCCGGGGCTTATTGATGTCTTAAAGAGGGCTGGAAGGGAGGCACAGCCTCCACTATATTTTGGAGTATATCGCCCAATTCGCGATAGATTTGATGCAATAAGACCGATTCTAAAAGTCATATCGAGGAGGCACAATCAGCACAGGCCGCCTGTATGACGTGGACGACTCTCCGGAGTTCAACGGGGATCGCGTCATGGTATTGGTTCCTACTTCACCTCTAAACTGCCCATTGGCTGAGCCCCTACGAAATTAGGAGGAGAGGATTGGTGACTATTTGGTGAAACAGCCCAATGCCGACCAGCTGGCAGTATATCATGTAAACCTGTTGAAACCGTGGAAGGAAGGGATCCGATCCCTCCTCCGGACAAGCCCTGCTCTCTCTTGGCGGAGTAAGTTCCCTTAATTTGCGAACAGCTATCTCCGACAGAGACAGGAGCTCCGAAGCAGCTATCCGCTCGGTCCCAGAGGTGGTAAGTGAACAGCCAGGTCGGACCTCTCTGATTGCGCCATGACATATTGACTGACCGGGGTGATCGTCCGTGAGCGACCACAGACTCGGAGGCAAAGAAAGTAGAAGTGGAACTGGAAATCAGAATGCTGGCACTAGGAGTGATCGAGGAAAGTAGTAGTCCCTGGTCCAGTCCCATCGTCTTGATTGCTAAGCCTGGACGGCAGTTGGAGGTTTTGCAATGACTTCCGTCGGCTCAACCAAGTTTCGATTTGATGCTTATCCATGCCTGGCGTGGGCGACCTCCTCGAGACTGGGACCAGCCAAATTCTTGACTACACTTGACATGACAAAGGGGTACTGGCAGGTTCCTTTAGCAGTCCGCGAAGGAAAAACGCGTTTAGCACTCTAGCGGACACGGCAGTATCGTGTCCTTCCATTCGGGTTACGGAGGCCTGCGACTTTTCAGCGTCTGGTGGACAAAGTGCTCCGGCCCCATAACTCGTTCTGTGCTGCCTATCTGGATGCGTTGTCATCTATTCCACACCTGGAAGGAGCACATACAGCAGGTCACAGCAGTATTACGGACATTGGGAGGCCGGGTCGCATCAACCCCAAGAAATGTTTCTTCGGATTGAGAGAAGCCAATATTTGGGCTACCTAGTGGGCGGGGTACTGTGAGGCCACAGTGTTCCAAGTTGCAAGCCATAATGGCCTGGCCCGTCCGCAAACCAAGCGGCAAGTCAATCTTTCTCGGTTTGGCGGGTACTACGCCGGTTTGTGCCTCGTTTCTCCGAGCGCGCCCTTGACCGACTTGACAAAGAAAAGAGCTCTAATACGGTGGTATGGTCTGATAAGCGGGGCTGCATTCAGTGACTTAAAAGGGCTCTGACTTCAGCACCTATCTTAATCTCCTAACTTCTCTCTCCTTTTGTCCTCCAGGCGGCGCTTCGGACACAGGCTTGGGGCCGTGTTGAGCAAGCGTCGGCGGTGTTGAACACCCGTTATGTACCTGAGCGGAAACTGTTGGACGGGAGACCAGGTGAGCGCGGTGGAGAAGGAGGCTCTGGCGATCAAATGGGCGGTGACTCAGCTGCGGTACTACCTCTTGGGTGCGTGTTCACTCTGGTGACCGGATCATGCGCCTCTGAGTGGATGGCCCTTCACAGGGAGTGAATCCACGGGTCACGCAGGTGGTTTCTTGACCTGCAGCAGTACAAATATCACGCTCGTTCATCGACAGGGGTCCCTTCATGCCAACGCCGATGCCCCCCCCGGGGCCCACGACTGGTGGGTCCCCCAAGGGGTCTGGGGGGGGATTTTTCACCCGGTATGGAAGCAGCTGAAGGGGTTTAACAATATGCTCATCCCCCGGGGGGGGGGGTCGCTTTTCGAGTTCTCGACTTACCCGGAAACCCCACCGGGGCCCCCATTTCGGAAGGAAAATTTTCCGGGGCCCGCCCCAAAGAATGGGCCCTTCCCCCAGAATGTCATTCCGCCGCCCAAAATTTTTCCCCAAAGGGAAAGTCCCTTTTTGGGGAGGCAGTTCTTTTTGACTTGTTGTGTAAACAACTTTTTGAAATGTCAAAGATTTTTGACGGGAAACCCCTTTAAAACGGGTGGCTGCCCAAACCTTTCACCCTGGTTTCCCCAGTTTTTACAACGATAAACTGGGGTGAAAATTTCCCAAATAAGGGGCGATAAAAGGATTTAAATTTACCAAACCCCTTTTTACTTTTTAAACCCTTTCAGTAAATTTTTGAACCCCTTTTTTTTTCCCTGGCAGTCTGCATGGTAAAACGTAATTGGGGATTTGTAAAAAACCCATTTGACAGTTTTTTTTTGGGCAAAAAAACAATCTTTCTATCATTAAAAGATGTTTTAAAAAATGTCTTGTTAGTTAAAGCTCTAACATTTAATAGTCCCTATTTAATATTTTGAAGGGGAGAGCTGAATTTTTTGGTTATTGGGAATGGGAAAAAAAATTGTTATTTTGAAACCCCCGTGGTTTTTAGTAATCTCAACCGTTTTAACAGAGTGTTGATTATGAATTTCAAAAAATTGGTGTTTAGCCGTCCCCGATTTTTTAACGTGATTTGTTTTTTTGATTATTTTTTTGGGGACTTTTTGGGGAAGCTTTTTAAGCCATTATTTCATCAAAGCAGTAGCATTAGAAAGGGGGTTGGGGTTAACCCCGGATATTCAGGGTTTTTAAAAATAACACCACCCAAAAAAACCGGGGGAAGGCAGACGGGGAGAGGTCCGGTTCTTTTAATGTCGTGTGCCGATGGAGGGGTTCTAGCCTGAACCCCCCCAAAGGGAAACCCCCGGGTCTTATCAGCTTGTCTTTTTGGGGGGGGCTTATTTTGGGCTTCTGCAATGGGGGTTTAGTTACCCAAATTCAGTTGTTGGGTGGTTTGTCCAGCAGCCGATTTTCAACCTTCCTTTCTGGACGGGGTTTTTAACTTTTGTCGGCCGGGTTTTTCACCAACCCCCTTTTTCATCTTACTGTCGTTGTCTGCTTCTATTTCCGTCACCTGGGAAAAAAAGAAAGTTAGTTGTTATTATATATATAATATATATATATATATATATATATATATATTAAAATGTATATTTTGATATATATAATTTTTTGTATATATAAAATATATATAATTATATATGTATATATTTTGTATAAAATTATTATATAATGTTATATAAAATGTATATGGTTATATATATGATAATTATAAAAGGAT
This sequence comes from Polypterus senegalus, assembly GCF_016835505.1. Taxonomy (NCBI): domain Eukaryota; kingdom Metazoa; phylum Chordata; class Cladistia; order Polypteriformes; family Polypteridae; genus Polypterus; species Polypterus senegalus. Next base: position 629 of record NW_024377168.1, on the reverse strand, counting down.
AATATATAATATAAAGCGTATAAATATAATATAATTGTTTTATTATTATATATAAAATAATTTATAATATATTATAATAATAATAATTATATAAATATTAATTTATATTAATAAATATATATAAGTGTATATATGTATATATATATATATAAAATTTGTAATATGAATATATATATATATATAATGTTATATATTTAATATATAAAATTTTTTATATATATATATATTTTTATATATTTTGTATATATATATATATAAAAAACAAAAATCCCCAAAAGGCGAAAAGGTTAAAGCAATGAAAATAAAAAGGGAAACATTTTGAAAAAACAAACATATTGTAATTAATTTTTTGTCACTGTTGTGGTATTTTTATATATATATATATATATATATATATATATATATATATATATATAAAAAACACACACACACACATAAACATATATATAAAATATCACATATATACATACAATATACACAACAATCAAAAAACATATAAAAACAATATATATATATACAACAAACACACATATAAAAAATTTTTCCATACATATCTACATATACACACTATTTGGATATAAATCGCGTTTGTTAAATGGATAACCCCGCCTTTACGGGGCCCGGGGATA
>NW_024377167.1:0-35496 GCF_016835505.1 Polypterus senegalus | reverse complement strand
ACGCTATTTGGATCGGCGCAATCGCTTATTTCTCGGAGAGACTCTGTTCCATGACGGCGTCTTCTTAACAGCCTGGTCTCCCACTTCTGACACCAATGTAGCGACCCGTGGAGGAGTCTTTTAAGATTCGAGCGAACTCTGCGTGCACCTCTCCGGTTGTCGGCTGCGGCTTGCCAGCGTCATGCCGCAACTGCACCCAGCTCTTTAAGAAAGAGAACACTCGTGCCCCATACACCGCCTGCGACTCGAGTGTCTCGGTAGTTTGCTTAGATAACATCTTAGCAAATAAACAGCTCTGTCCTGTTGTATCTTTTATTACAGAAGATATTCAGAAACAAAAGCTCAACATTATTTTGCTGGCCATTGCCAAGGTCAAGCCGAAGACACATTTCAATAAATTGGTACTTTTACAAAATAAATAACCCCGGACGCTGATAACCCAAACCCACCCAACCAATTAAATACAAACACACCATTATTTACAACACAAATGACAATACGTAAATTCGACATACAATAAGCTTTTATAAATTACCCATAATTTCCCAAACTATTTACATAAATTACCCATGAGCTCACTCCGCAGCGCTTGCTGCGGGTTGTTACAATATAATTTTGCCTTCCACATAATCAGTTCCTATAGTTAAACAATAAGATCACATTTCTTCAGCAAATGAGTGGCAGGCAGATCAATAGAACTGCAGCTGGATATATAAGGCTAATATGTCCACAAAAATGTTGGTTTGATTATCAAACTGTAATTACCCCAGTGTTAGTGAGTGTGAGTGTCTTCTGGTGTGCATTTGAAGAATAAACCTCTCCCTTGCATGTTTAACTTTCTGAAATTCAGTAGACATGGTCATTCAGAGCATGGGCAGGGTCAATGTCAAAAGCAGCAGCTCTGAATAGAAGAAGTTTTAACATGAGGAAGTGAGTGGACAATAAAATACTCTCGAACTCAGTAAAACTGAAAGAGAAAACACATATATGAAAAATCCTCTTGATTTTGAAAAATTTCAACATTAAGCAGCTATAAGTAAGCAAATTCCAAAGCAAAAACAGAACTCAGTGTATTATTTTTTTTTTCTAGTAAAATTATCTGTCTTTGAGGGATTTTCATTTGCATTCCTGTCTCCTCAAGTTTTAACAATGAACACTAAAGAATAGTCAAAGGTTCCTTGTCTCTTTATTCACTACAAACAAAAATTTTATTATAGAATGTATAAGTATGGGTATACACATCTCTTAAATTACAATGCAGCCCTGTCATTCCACACATGACACTATCCATCAACCTCTCTATAGTTATGCTGCTCCATCAACCTCTCATAGTTATGCTGCTGACACCTAATATATGAAGGTACTCAGTGATGGACTTAGAATCCCGACTGGATATTTTGTTTTGATTTTTCACATTTAGAAATACATTTACTACTATAATTTTTCCCAGAAAAGTGTTTTCTTTTCTTGAATAGAACTTAGAAGTAGTGTCAACTACAGCTCCTATAAAAGTATTCACACTGTTGGAACTTTTATTGTTTTACTTACAATACTGAATCACAGTGTATTTTTTTATTCTGCTCCAACAGTATAAAAATCTTTAAAGTGAAAATAGATACTGTATCTGCAAAGTTATCTGAATTGATTACAAATATAAATTGCAAAATAATTGATTCCATAAGTATTCAGTATTAATATGACACACCCAAATCATTACTGGTACATACAATTGGTTTAAGAAGTCATATAGTTAAAAGGTTGTCACTAGTCTGTGGTCAAGGGGTTTCCATTCATTATAGTAAAATAGACCTTATCTAGAAGGTCCGACCTGTAGTCAGTCAGCATAGTGGTTTAACCTACAAACAGGGAACAAAAAGAACACCTCAAAGAACTCCATGGAAAGGCAAATTAAAAGTATGAGTCAGGGCATGGAAACAAGAAAATATCCCAGTCACTGAGTATCCCTAGGAGAGTCCAGTTCCATCATGAAGAAACAGAAAGAGCATGGCACAACAGTAAATTTATGTAGAGTAGGCTGTCAAAAACCTGAATGATTATGCAAGAATCAAGAGACCTATCATAACATTAAAGGAGTTAAAAGTGACAGTACTGAGATTGAGACAGCCATTGTGCAGTTAACAACTGTTGTCTGGGTGCTTTTGCCAGTCACAGCTTTATGGGAGAGAGGCAAAGAGAAAGCCGCTGTTAAAAAACAAAAAATACATGACATCTTGGCTTGAGTTTGCCATAGGACTCATGGGAAGTCAGCTGTAAGAGGATTCTATACTCTGTTAAAAACAAAATTGAGATTTCTGGCAATTGGAAAAAAATGCCATGTTTAGTGTCAAACAATGCACTCCTTCTCTGCAGAAGGTCCTGGAAGGCTTGAGAGGGCAAAAGGTAAAATGAATGCTGCCAAATAAAAAGAAATCCTGTCTGAAAGAAACCTGTGCCTTTGGAGATTTGTTTTCCAGTAAGACAATGACCTCAAGTATAAAGCCACATCTAAGCAGCAATGACTTCAAAACAACAATGTTAATGTCCTGGAGTAGTTGAGTCAGAGTCCAGGCCTCAAACCATTTGAGAATTTGTGGCTGGACTTGAAAAGGTTGTTCACTCAAAATCCTCATGCATCCTAACAGAGCATTATAATTTTGGCAAGAGAAATGTGGAAAAAGTGCAGTGTCCAGACATGCAAAGCTGATAAGAGACATTAACACAAACTCAAGTCTGCTATGGCTGCCAAAGTTGCAGCTAGTAACTACTAATGTAAAGAGTGAATACTTATGCTATTAATTATTTTGTGCTTTATATTTATAAATATTTTAGACTAATTTGCAGAATCTGTTTTTCTTTTGACATTTATAGTCTTCTTCTGTTGATCAGAGTCAAAATAGTTTAAATTAAATCCACTGTGATTCAATATTGTATAATATGTAAATTGTATATGTATATGTAAATTGTATATAAATTGTAAAAACTTCCAAGAGGTGATTTTACTTTTCATAGCCACTATGCTATCCTGAAGAACACATATTACACTCCATTTATATGCAGAGTTAAAATGGAAAATTGCATTAAATGCCTTTGCAATGACTTAAAAAAAGCATATTAAGTTTGTGATCAATCACATATTTGAATAATACATGTGCAATTACAGTAATACAGATTACAATGAAAAGCAGACTTTTGCTGCTTCTTTTCCATATAACAATAGAATGAAAATCCTTTTAGTCAATTTTTAATTCATGCTAAGGACTGCTCTACCTTTACACATTAATTGATCTGACAGAACACAGAAAAAACAAAGGGAAAGAATGATCCATGCATCATTACCAACAGTCACTAGAATTGACAATAAAATTGTCTGGCTATCCCGCTTTTTAGCAGCCTTGCCAATGTTAATTTATTATTAATGTGAAAAAAAAATGAGCAGGAGAATTTCAAGAATCAATAATTTGAATTAAACTGTTCTATAATTAAAGAAAATTGCTCTTTATTGCAGAAATACTGTAGTGATTTTCACACAATCCTTTTGTGCATGCAAGTTTTGTCTGTTGGAATGGGAAGCTGTTAGTAAATAATTTGTACCTTCTGTTATTTTACAAAGTTTATAAATTTTCTTAAGGTGTGTGATTCACACCTTTATTGTTATACCTAAATATGTATGGGATTATCATGGTAATTTTTAACAATTCAGAAAATGAGAACTTTCCTTTACTTTATAAAACAAATACATGATCATGTGTAATATTAAACTAATAAAAAACATCAAGTCGAGTTTTACTGTCTACCACACTACTTGGTAGCTTAATTCAAGTGTCTATCGTTCTTTGTGTAAAGAAAAACTTCCTAATGTTTATGAAATGTACCTTTAGTGTAAAAGTTCAGCTTGTGGCCTACTCTTTTACTGAATTTATAGATACAGTTTTAGTACCATTGGTTTTAAGACTATAATTTAAATACCCAAAAATGAATTTAAAACTTCAGTATGAGTAACTGAGTAGTTCCTAATTCCATTTTTAGACTTCACATAAAATGTACTATGCAATTAAGGTATGGCATCCCACATTCACAAGGAATGCAAAATAGCACTGAAAAATTTTGGTATGAGCCTGTCTACAGCTGAAGCACATCTGTCCATGCTAAAGATACTTGTTCAGCTTCTCGCCTATCTATGCCTGGCAACCACTGGGCATTGAGTTAAAGTGGATACTGCTGATCCAACTGTTGAGTCAGAGGAAGCCTCATGCATGTGCAATTCCTTTCTACCCTCAGAGGATAAATCCTGACTTAAACTGTGACTTTTTGTAGATTTAATTAAAGAAATGAATATTCCATACAATCAAGACTTACATTAACAACAATGAAAGACCACAAGAACAACTCACACTTGAGAGAAAAAGAGGAGAGCCGACAACAAGAGCAATTCTTTAAAAAAATATTATTTCACTTGATGTAAAAACTAAAATGTCTTGTCATATTTCTAAAAAGTTTTGAAGAGATCTTCTAAGTGAGAATTAAAATTTTTCCTATTTCAAACACTGTAGTATCAGTTCGACTGACTTATAAAAGGTGGGCTAGCATTCTTCTAGTTGAGCAAGATAAGTCTGCATGCTAATAATGAGGTGTAGGTAATTACAATAAATTTGTCCTTCTCCACTTTAAGCCCATCCAGGAGTACACCAAATATAACTGTTAATGGGTTAGGAGGATTGTGACACCAAGACTGTCTGATAGGCATTGAAAGATTTTTGTCCCCAACAATGTTAATTTTGTGTACACCTAAAACATGTGGCCCAGTGAGGCTGGAGCTTGATTGAAAAATTCACAGGTTGGATATTGCCCTGAATACATTTAAGACAATTTTAAACAAGATAAATGTGCTTGATAAAAGATGTTGAGTTGAATGATTAAATGTGTTGCACATATGGAGCTAGGGTGTATTCTATGCATGGCTGCCTTCCACTCCTTCCCTGCAATAATATGTGCAAGATCCTTTCCCTACTGTACCCTGGGATCTTTAGAAGGGTGGGACTTTAAAATATTTTTATATATTATTGAGATTCTGTCTGAAGTCTTGAAGTATGAGAATTAAGTGGTAGATAAGGAAAATTAGGCAGGTTCTTTTCAATAAAGTTTCTGATTTGAAAGTAGTTGAGAAATTTTGTTGATGGGAAGTTAAATTTGAATCATAGTTGACCATGAGATAAAACGACATTATCTACAGTGCATTCGGAAAGTATTCACAGCGCATCACTTTTTCCACATTTTGTTATGTTACAGCCTTATTCCAAAATGGATTAAATTCATTTTTTTCCTCAGAATTCTACACACAACACCCTATAATGACAACATGAAAAAAGTTTACTTGAGGTTTTTGCAAATTTATTAAAAATAAAAAAAACTGAGACATAAGTATTCACAGCCTTGTCTCAATACTTTGTCGATGCACCTTTGGCAGCAATTACAGCCTTAAGTCTTTTTGAATATGATGCCACAAGCTTGGCACACCTATCCTTTGCCAGTTTCACCCATTCCTCTTTGCAGCACCTTTCAAGCTCCATCTGGTTGGATGGGAAGCGCCGGAGTGCACAGCCATTTTAAGATCTCTCCAGAGATGTTCAATGGATTCAAGTCTGGGCTCTAAGTGGGCCACTCAAGGACATTCACAGAGTTGTCCTGAAGCCACTCCTTTGACATCTTGGCTGTGTGCTTAGGGTTGTTGTCCTGCTGAAAGATGAACTGTCACCCCAGTCTGAGGTCAAGAGCGCTCTGGAGCAGGTTTTCATCCAGGATGTCGCTGTACATTGCCGCAGTCATCTTTCCCTTTATCCTGATTAGTCTCTCAGTTCCTACTGCTGAAAAACATCCCCACAGCATGATGTTGCCACCACCATGCTTCACTGTAGGGATGGTGCCAGGTTTCCCCTAAATGTGACACCTGGCATTCACACCAAAGAGTTCAATCTTTGTCTCATCAGACCAGAGAATTTTGTTTCTCATGGTCGGAGAGTCCTTCAGGTGCCTTTTGGCAAACTCCAGGCGGGCTGCAATGTGCCTTTACTAAGGAGTGGCTTCCATCTGGCCACTCTACCATACAGGTCTGATTGGTGGATTGCTGAAGAGATGGTTGTCCTTCTGGAAGGTTCTCCTCTGTCCACAGAGGACCTCTGGAGCTCTGACAGAGTGACCATCGGGTTCTTGGTCACCTCCCTGACTAAGGCCCTTCTCCCATGATCGCTCAGTTTAGATGGCCGGCCAGCTCTAGGAAGAGTCCTGGTGGTTTCAAACTTCTTCCACTTACGGATGATGGAGGCCACTGTGCTCATTAGGACCTTCAAAGCAGCAGAAATGTTTCTGTAACCTTCCCCAGATTTGTGCCTCGAGACAATCCTGTCTCAGAAGTCTACAGACAGTTCCTTTGACTTCATGTTTGGCTTGTGCTCTGACATGAACTGTCAACTGTGGGACCTTATATAGACAGGTGTGTGCCTTTCCAAATCATGTCCAATCAACTGAATTTACCAAAGGTGGACTCCAATTAACCTGCAAAAACATCTCAAGGATGATCAGGGGAAACAGGATGCACCTGAGCTCAATTTTGAGCTTCATGGCAAAGGCTGTGAATACTTATGTACGTGTGCTTTCTCAATTTTTTATTTTAATAAATTTGCGAAAACCTCAAGTAAACTTTTTTCACGTTGTCATTATGGGGTGTTGTGTGTAGAATTCTGAGGAAATAAATTAATTTAATTCATTTTGGAATAAGGCTGTAACATATCAAAATGTGGAAAAATTGATGCGCTGTGAATACTTTCTGGATGCACTGTATATACAAGTCTTTACGTGTTTTAATCTAGAATGATTTCCAAAGGTTAAATACAGATAAAAGCTTCTCTGTTTTAAAGTGCTTCCTACATTGGCTCCATATTCTGGAGTGATTGATGGACAATTGGATTATCAGTATATGTGATGATAGTTTGTGTTTACGCTAATCAGAGCAAGGTATTTAAAGTAGTATACCAAGATTTAGTTTCTTTAGGTCATCTAGAGTCGCCCTGTGGCTGAGTGAATATTTTGAATTCCAAATAAATGAGGTTATAATTGAGTCTAATTTCTTAAAGAAGAAATTGTTGGGAGTGCTCTGAAATAGAAAAAGATTCTTAGGAAGTATGTTCATCTTGAAAGTGTTGATTCTCCCTGCTAATGCAAGGCGGAGGGTAGATCATCTGTTTACATCTTGTTTAATTTTTTCCATACAGATAGCAAAAATGTTGTTGAAAAGATTTTATATTTACTTGTAATGTTTACCCTAGGTATTTAAACTGGTCTGCTAAAATAAATGGGAAGGTGTGCAGTGTAATATTGTGTACAAGAGAGTTCACGGGAAAAAAGCTTTTTGTTCAAGCTAATTTTATGTCTGGATATCTTTTGAAATTCTGCTATGGAGGTTTGTAGGGTCTGATATATTCACTACCATTTTATCTACATATAGAGATACTTTCTTTTAAAGTACTTCTCTGGTAATCCCCTTTATCTCTGATGCATTTCCAAACTAAATGGGCAATGGCTCCATGGCAATTGCAAAGAGCAATGGTAATAGGGGGTATCCTTGTTGAGTACTACATTCTAGTTTGAAGTACTTTGAAATAATGTTGTTGATACAGAGAGAGGCTTCTGGACTGGTACAAAAGTAATTTTATCCATGCATATATCTTGGGCCAAACCCAAATTTCTCCAATGTAGTAAAGAGGTAATTCCATTCAACCATATCAAATGCCTTTTTCTGCATCCTACGGTAGTATCATCTCTCTGGGGAGTTAGACTTTGTGGGTAAATATATTACAATAAACAGGCATTGAAGATTGGAAGCTAAGTGTCTGCCTTTAATAAATCCAGCCTGGTCTCGTAATATTACAGAAGGAAGCACTTTTTCAATCCTTCTAGCTAGGACTTTGGAGAGTATCTTAACGTCATTATTCATAAGTAAGATTGGTCTGTATGATACATACTGCAATAAGTCCTTATTTTCCTTTGGAAAGACAGTAATTAATGCTTGGCTGAAAAGTCTGAGGTAAAGTTTTGTTGTTTCTAGCTTCTGTAAACATTGCTAATAATAGTGGAGCTAACTTATTTGAAAATAACATTAAGCATAGACCATGTAGAAAAACACTGCATCTGACAAATGATCATTTTGAAATTTGCATAGTACATCCAGTGTTCTGATGTATTTTATATAATTGTGTCACACAAATTTCACTGTTCGTTATATGTGTTTTATGCTTAAGATTTTACTAACTCACAAGTAGCTTACATGATTTAATAATAATTTTACTACTCTGGACAACTTGTTTAAGTACATTAATTTCTCCATCCATTCTCACATCTTCCACAGAAGTTCAAATTGTCTTGTAGGTAGCTTTTATTCTTCACAATATAAAAAACTTTAATCAGTAATTGAGAATTGCTTCTTAAAATTGTATTGTGAATATGTGTAAAACATAATGGTAAAGTTATTGTTAAAGGGAAAATACAAATTCTGACTTTGTGACAGTCCAGTTGGCTCTATGTCCTTTGTGTCACTTGAACACAGAGCCATCGATAATATGTCAGAGGATGAGCCAGGCAAATGAGGACACTCAAACACAGTCAGTAAGAGATAATGCGAACAAAGTGAAGATGTGCAATGTAGTCAACAAATAAATAAATCACAAAAACAGGTGCTCTTCTGTGAGTTAAAAGTCAATTCATAAATAATCCAAATAATAAAAATCAGAATAAAACATTGCAGTCATCTGGTCCCTTCTTTCTATCTCCTTCTCAAGCCCAGTGCATCTTCTTCATTTCATCTCTGCTCATCCCACAGGTTGCTCAGCCAGCCAAGACACCAGCAGCTGCAGTTTTCACTTTTGGCTTCTGTCCCGGCTGCCTCCTTTGGCATCTGCCAGACCTCTCTGAGACAGCTGTCCTTCCTTCTTTCATCATGCCCACCTCAGCATCTACAGGATTCCTGGAAATGACACCTTTATTGTACTCCGCTCCTCCACAATTATCAGTGGAGAATTATTTACCCCTGGAGTGCCAATCACTTGCTCCTCTATTAGTTGGGCTACCAACCTCTCTGCCTCCTGTCCATCATTCAGGCTCGAATACACAAATGCTGCCTTCCATCTCCACAGTTTGTCTCTTTTCCTTCTGATCTTGTTTTCATTCTCCTCCGTTTCCTGCTCAGGCCACTTTATACACTTTTCAAGAGAGGCAGGTATGCTGGTGCTGATTAGAAACCCTAGAGAGCCGATGAGGCAATCAACTGAACTGCATGTGTCTACACTTGAATGCACGTTCAGCCAAGTCACCCCAATTCACACTACAGAGTTGCTCCACAATACTGCCACGCACATCTAATAATCCACATAACCCTGAGTGTATATTTATCTTTTATGATGCAATCACCACAGAACCCCCTACACCAAACTCTTCAGGTGGAGTAGTGAGTAGATATTATGAACATTCTGGTGAATTTATGGTGGACTAGTCTAAAAAGAAACCCAAGAAGGGGCTGTTTTAAAACTGTAAAGATATCATATTTATCTATCTCAATTATATTCTGGAGGGTCTTTACATGGATTTAGAAATCTGACTCCAACTTCACTTAGGCAACTGGCTCACGTTTTATGTATTTCCGATCAGCCACTTATACCTTTGCCTTCAGACAAAATGGAAGCAACTCTCCATCTACTAAAACATTCTACTGTAGTGCAAAAAAAGTTGCTGACAGTGTACTTGCACACATTACTCATAACCACATAAACAACCAAATGTAATGGGACTCTTCCCACCAAAAACCCTCATGTTATATCCTTGTTTTGTAAATGTAAAAATATATAAAATTTATTTACAAGCAGAACTAAATAAAATGAATGCAAATCCACATCATTGTGTATCTTTATCATCAAGGAAATAATCTTTATCCATTTTTTCTTTTTGATGCATGTTGGCTCTGCACTTTAATAGTTCAATCTTTGTTTTATGTTCTTTTCACAGCGCCTTTAGGATATCGGAACTGACATTAAAAAACACATTATTCAAAATTCAAAAAAGAGATGACAAATATGGTTTTATTGGTTATGATCAAGGTATTGGTGGTACCTTATATTAGTTAGGATACTCAGATTCAACAGACAGTATGATTATAGTCTTACTGCCATTTTACATTGGTAACCATAGCATTCTTCTCCATATGGATCCTGCAATTTACTAAATGCCTGTCCATTTGTGAATGATGCTCGGCAAGATTGTCCTCATCAAAGGGAATGTTGAAGCTGTGCTTTTCAAAAGCAACAAACTACCCTTTTTCATACACTTTGCTTAAAACATCACATTAGGCTCCACTTACTTCCCTTTTGACAATGCACCAAAATTACAAAGGAAGAAAATGTTTTCCTCCATTCTTCTACTATCTTTAAAGGTCCATCTATCTGTTTTGTGAACCTTCTAAATTCAATATAGGATACCTGGAAGAAGACCCTATCCAAACAGTACTGGGCACAAGCAGGTTGATAGGTCACTCTGAACCCATACTGTATATACTTAGTCAATGTAAAAATATTAGTCATCCTGCTATGTGCATCATTGAGATGAGAAGTGGAGTACCTGAAGAAAACATGTACCCTGTTCATTAGCAGGAACTTGGCTGTGAATTGAACCACGGTTATTAGAACAGCATCCATTGTGCTACCTTTATTTAAAGGTTTTTCTGGACATAACTGGTTCACCTCAGCAATTGGTAAGCAGTGTCTTGCCATATCAAGGGGATGGTGACAAAAACGCAAGCTAAATATCATCAGTAATATGACAGTGATAGTAAACAAACACATTCATTCAGGCTTCACTTTAGTTGTTGCTTTTAAGAGACTCTAATTGGTTGTTTACAAAAAGATTCTTTTACTGCATACACCTTGTTATTCTTTTTCAGCATTCAGAGTATCGTACATGTATTGATTGAACTCATTGATTTTCCAGCATCGTTATCTATAATGTGTCATTGGATTATTCTGTCTCACTGCTGTTTTTGTTTTGTTATTTCATCAGTTTGAACTTTTACAGAAAGCTGTATTTATTGTTCAATGAAACTGGTTATGGGTAAAGTTAATAACTTAATCAAGACTACGTAAGTTGGGAATAAAAAGAAATATGTAAATTTGAATTTCCAAACAAAGCCAAGACATATTAAGTTAATTGAATCATATTTACAAATAAATGAAATATATTTAAAGGAAATTTATAGGACTTGTTTGGGTTATCATAACACTTACAAAGCATCAGTAAAGTGTTTATTCATCTCTACAATGTGACCTACTAACAAAACTTCACTTTGGAGTGGTCTAAGGTGGCTTATTTGAGACACATTTCAATTTCTCTTGAAATTACATATTTAGTATAACACCTGTGAATCCTTCACACTAACAGGTAATTTTACAATCATGTCAATATGCTTCACAGCACAGAAATGAATAACCCATCTATTGATATTTTATGAGAATTTTGAAGAGCAAAAGAAGCTTTTGTTATATAAGAGTGCATGAGTAATAACTAAATTGTTAGAATGAACTCAGTTTTACACAGATGCACCAAACGTCTCAATAAAGAAAACAAAGATTCTATTTTAATCTTACTAGTGATTTCCATAAAATTATTTAACCACAGTATGTACTGTAAAGTTAATACATACGTAGGTCAGAGGAGATTTATCAGAATTTACAGACGACCTCTGAAGCAGAAGTGTGAGAATACTGAAAATAAATTAAATAGAAGAATAGCATAATTGCAAATTGATTAGGTTGATTGCTCCTACTTGCAATGTCTATGGAAATTAATTAACCTAATTAATCAATTAGCAGTAAGATTCAAACAGCCTGTTGGCTTCATCAACTGTTGCCCTGTTTTTCTGCCAAGGTGATGTGCAGCAGTGTACTGCAAAACATTATAAAATAGTTCAAAACAGTCACTCATATTACCAACAGTCATTTTGTTTTAGTGTCTTATTAAAAACTGGCATTGGTGTGTGCATATATCTGTTCACTACTAAACAGGATCTTAGTTACCATGGGGATGAATGATAGGGAACAAATTGCCTCAATAGACAAAACAATTTTTCACATCTGGCAGCAAAACAACTGAAAACAATTCAGAGAAAAGCAGAAGCTCAATATGAACTAATACCATATGCATCTGTAACACAAATATATTTTGGAATATCTGTTCAGATTAGTAATGCATTTAAGTGAAAGAGCAGTATTCATCTTTCAAATTGTAGGCTTTAATCAAGCATGCATTGCATGCTTTACTAGTAATCACACATCATCTTTTGTTATTGTATGATGTATAAAACACTGGATCACAGATGGGTTCACACAAAACTAGACACTTGAGCAAAAGTAATATAAATAAATATGGTGATTTATTACAACAGGAAAAGACAATGAACAACATTTTTGTTGTTTTGTTTTTGCATACAGTAGGCTAAACAACAACCAGTAATTAGAATTCTACAGGCAGTATGACAGGAGCGATGCAGCTTTATAAAATTTGAACAATATATTATCATTTTACTATAGCTTCCATGTTTATAAGCTGAACAATAAAAAATAAAGGTTGTTTATTATATTATTATTACCTTACAAGAGCATACTTATAGGTAATCCTCAGACACCTTGGATCTACTATGGGTGCATTCAGTCCCCACTGAAACATTAGGATAGACGTCTAGTGTTCTCTCAATTCATGATTATTTAAAAAAGTCAGGTTTTAAAGAAAATATATGAAGAAAGTGGAAATGCACTGCTTTAAAAAAAAAAAGGACTAGGAAAATCCAAAGGGGTATTTAACTTTCCTTTAAATAGGCAATTTTTTCAAACTTCACATTATTTTACAAATGCTTACTTACATCTAGAGTTTTTTAAATCTGTGTTAATTTTTTTTTTCTATTTGGGTTATCATTCAGCAAATGGGGGTGGGACTTAACAGTTCAATGACTTAATGATGTGATATTTATCCAAAATGGACATCATTTACTCAAAATGTAGGTGGTTTTGTGGGCGTTTTTTTCTGTATTTGTTTCTGGACTGAAGACAGAATAATTAAAGTTAGAAAAAATCTTTAAATTTACACCCCAGGCAAAGGAAAGAATGACAGAAGAAGCCCTAGGAACCTCCCCTTATTGGAAAATTTTGGTTAAATCTTTATAATGCTAACCCCAAAATTTGACCTTATGACTTTATTGCACAAAAATTTTCAAGACATTACATCTTTACAATAATTTTTTTTGGGATCAGCAGTTAAAAATTTTAAAGGTCATAGTTGGGATTTGAACTTTTTTTTTTACAAAAAAGCATTGTAAAAAGAAATAATTTTTTTACACCTTTTGTAATAACTAATTTTATTTTCCAATTCCCCTTTTTTATAAACGGGTTTAAAAAATAGTGAAAAAAATTCAGAAGGGGGGGGTTGGGGGGGAGGAGAGGGAAAGGGATGGGAAACTAAAGGGGCAATTTGGGGCTATTTTCCAGCAAAGGCCTTGGTTTGAAGCAGTGAAATTTTTGGGGATATTATATAGAAAAGAAATAATGCAACATCGAAAGGAAAAAGGACAATGAATATTTTAAGAAAAATTTTTTTGCTTTGGCCCCATGAAAAGGGGTGGACATAAACCCAGCGACCCCAAAGGGTCAAAAACCAGTTTGGGGGGTTCATTGGAAAGAATTTGGCTTGGGGCTATGTTTTTAAAATAATGGAAAACCCCCAAATTTTCAGGTTATTGGGAAATTTTCCAAAAAGGGGATCCAACATGAATATTTCCCAACTTTCAGAAAAAAAGGGTTTAAATTAAATTTACAAAGTTTTTTTAAGTCATTAGGGAAAGGTATGACCTTTTTTTCGGATCCCTTCTATAGAAAAATTTTTTGGGGTAAAATAGGAAAGGGGGGGGGGTTAAAATAAGGTAAAAAACGGGAAAATTGAATGGGAAAATTTAAAAAAGGGATAATAGTTGGGGGCCAGGCCAGACCCAGGCAAGAATAAAACAGTTTTGACCCGGGGCCCCCAAAAAATTTTCGGGGGTTTTTAAAGCTTTTTAAAAAGGGGGAAAAATATGAATTTTGACAGGAAAGGGTTTGGGTAAAAGGAAAAAACCAAACCAGCCAGTTTAAAAACAGGGAGGGACAAACGGGGGTTATAAAGGGGAAAAAAACAAAAAAGCCCAAAAACAAAGAATTTTTTGGGAAAATGTGAGAAAAAGGCAGACCAGTGGGGTTAAATGTTAGATAGGGGGAAAAGGACTGTTGCTGAAGACGTGCAGCTACGGGTAGCAAGGGAAACGGTTAACCTGTTTTGTGAATAGATTCCCCCTGCAACCATCTTTTTGGTCCCCAAACCAGTTTCTCGAGCGTTTGTTAAGGTGGTTGACCCAAAGCCTGCTAGGGTTTTTCCTCACTCGCGGAGGGTGGAAAAAACTGGGTAGGAAAGGGGAAGGAGAGCAGGTCCCTTGACCAATTTAAAAGAGTCCTCGGGATCATGACCACTTGCATATGCAGCAAGACAAAAGTTCTAATCATGCAAAAAGGATTCTTTAGAGTAATGATTAATGGGTTACACTGATTCTTAGCACACTCATGAGAGGCAGTCCTTTAAAATAGAGAATCGATTTTTTTAGGATACTGGTATGCCAGGGTTCATAACCCCAGTCATTTGGCCCCGGTTTAAAACACATACTCCAGAACCCAAAATTCAGTCGATGAAGCAAAACTTTGAGTCAAGTCAAAAACCGGGTAGCTCACACAGACATATTTGTCAGGCTTTCCCCATTGCTCCTGTCTGCCAGTACGGGAACAATTAAAAAAAGTAAACCCTGGTGGGGGTTTCCCAACCGAAAGTCAGTTCACCCGGGGAAGGATAAGGAAAAAAAAACAACAAGTATGTTATTATGGGTGCCATCTTTGCAGTGCGGCTGAATCCAGGGGCAACCCTTTCCCTTTACAGCGCGGGTGGGGGGCCAAAGAATTTGGGAAAAGGGTCCTTCCACCCAGGCTGATGCCAATGTTTCCCCCGGGTGCCAACCAGGACCCATCCCGGGGAATGGGGTTTTTGGGATGGAGGGCGGTTCTCCAAGCCTGTTCCTGCCTGGACTTCCTTGGGCCTCAGGGGGCCCGAAACTGGGAAAAGACTATTAGGGTATGCAGGTTCACATTTCTTCCATGCCAACAGGAGGGTTCCCGTCAGGTTTAACGGCATACCCCCAATTGCGTTGTCCCCCCTCAATCCAAAAAAGAAAAGGGAAAAACATCGGGCCCAAAAAAAAAAATCGTCTTTCAAAAATTTTTTGCAACAGTTTTTTTGGGTGCCGATTTTCCCAAAAACCCCACTTTGTGGATGGTATTTATAATGATGTACTGATCTTAAGGTAGTAAACATTTATAATGGAATTCAAAAAGTGAGTACCATTATTGTCTGTATTTTTTGGGGATCCCCCATCTTGGAATAATTTCTTTAATTAGTGCTTTAGCAACCGTTTTATATTCGTTTTAAAAAAGTTCACCCCCCCGGAGAACACATCGACAATAAAAGGGCAGGAAACCCTTTGGGCGGTTTAGTTCAATAAAATCCTTTTGGGATGTTCGGGGGTTGGGAGTCGGGGGACTTCCGGTCCTTTTCCTACATTAAACCTTTGACATAATGAACAGCGCTACAAATTGCTCCATTTTAAGGAACCCAACAGCCCCCAATTTTTTTTTAACTTTTGAACCAGGGCATCTTTCCCAGATGGTAGGGCCATGGGCTTTTCCTCCGGGAAAAAAATTTTTGGGAAAAAAAGGTTTTTAGTTTGTGATGAGTCAGATTCCATCAGAGGGGGTCCTTTTTTGGACCACTTTTTTTTTTCGTCCGGGCTGCACTCTGAAAAAGAAATAATTTATTATCAGGGTCCTTTTCATTTCTCTTTGGAATAAAGAGATTGGGGTTTTTACTGTATCACCCTTTTACAAAAGTAATTCCAACCCATTTCCTTCTGCAAGGTCCTTTTTCCTGGGGACTTGACATTTAACAATCCTTTTTTGATGGTTTAAAATGGTTTCCCAAAGGGGGATTCGTTAACTTTTGATGTTGGAGGGGCCCCATACTGGTCAAACCCAATTTCCATAATCCCCATGATCTGGCAGCCCAAAAAGGCATTTTGGGAATATAAATTTTAGATTTTTCCTTCGGACGCTGACATTTTTCGGGGTGGGCATTAATTCAGCTGTTGTGCAAAACTTGATGAAATTGTTTTTTTAGCGGCGGTCCCCGGCCCCTTAACTAGTTAGTTTTCTTTTTTTCCAATAAAAAGAACACCCTCTACAAAAATTTTTCCCAAAGGGTTTTAGACCCTGGGGCTTTACCCTTTCTCGATGGCAAAATTAGGGTTCGCCCCGACAAAGTACAAGTACATTCTGATGGGCCCACAGTAGTGGGGGGGTTTTTACCCTGTACAAAAATGGAATGTACAGCGTGAGGAAACCCACTGTTAGGGGGCTATAGCACTATTACCGGGCTGCAGTTTTGTTTGGCGCCACCCCTGGCAAGGCAGGGCCGGCCAATTTTTCAAAAATAAGCTTTTGGGCCTTTGTTTATCCCCATTAATTTTTAAAACTGCAGTCATATACCCCCTTTTTTTTAAACAACAGAGAAAAGGGCGAAAACCGAACCCCCAAGGGGGGCCCACCAAAGTGCATTTTTAAGTCAAAGGGGGCCCCTCACCCTGCTGGGCCTTTTTGCCGACCAGGGGGAAAAGCCGGGGGTGTTTGTAAATTTTTTGTACGGCTGGTTTTTCCAGTAAAATTTTAAAATCCACGGCCCAGTAACCCAGAATCCCAAATGACATAACCTGTTGTTTTGTGACAGGTCTGGGAAATTTTGAAGGTTTAATCGAAACAGAAGGGTTTGTTATTTTGGATTAGGGCCCCAAATAACGTTGTTTGAATTAATTGCAATTTGCCGAAACATTCCCTTTTCCCCCGAAACTCGTAGTTTTTAGTGTCCGGGGGCCAACTTCTTCATGTTTCATAACATAATATCATCTACATACTGTTTTAAAGTACTACCCGGTTGGGCCCGAACCTTCTAAATTTTTAGAAGGGTTGTCCAAAACCACAAGGGGGGTTCGTTATCCCTGAGGCGACGTCCATCCCGGCTTTGGGAAAATAAAAAAAACCAAAAACGAGTCAGGGTACGGGATAGAAAAAGCTTTGGGTAAATCTTTCTGAAAATAAAGGCGAGGGGGATTTCAGAAAGAATATGGAAAGGGTTAGGTAAATTTGGGGAAAAATTGCAGCATTCCGTAAAATCGGAACAAAAAGAAACCCCACCTTTTTAAAATAAAATGGGAGAATTAACTGGAGATATTTTTTGGAATAAAAAAACCCTTTTAATCGAATTTATGGAGATGCCACCTCTGTTGGAGACAGAGGGTACGGGGACGGGAGGAAGAAATTTAGGGAGATCAAGGGGCTACTGGGCTATTTCCAAAACATTTTACCTGGACCACAAAGGTCAGGAAACCGAGGAAGAAGGGGGAAATGTTTGAATGCAAAGAAAGGAATTTGGGTAAAGCGATGTACTAAAATCAGTTTGAAGCACAACTTTTTTATTAAATGGTCAGGTTTAAAAAACCGGAACACATTACCCAGTCTTTTTTTAAAACATTTTTTCACCAAGGGCCCCTTTCCCCCCAATGCAGTGCTTGATTTAGCTAAAAAAAATTTAACCTGTCCCCAGTAAAGTCCTGTGCCAGGGAAGTACAAGTCGGCGCTTTTTTTGGAGGGGAAAAGAAATGGGGGATGTGAAGGGTTTTGGGGGAGGTTCGGGGAAAAAAAAGATTCTAGCCAAAGGGGGGTCTACCCGCAGGGAAATATTGGGCAGTACGTGTAAAGGTCAGGGACCTGTAAGTGGGGAAAAAACAGAGGGGGAGGTAGGGGTTTTAGGAGGATGGTATGGGGAAACATTTAAAGTCCAGGGCAAAAAAGGGGGTTTGGGGTGGGGGGCGCATGTATCTTGGGGAGGAACAGAAAAATTTTATCAGTCATAGAGATGGAAAAGGGGAGCTTTGTTCAAACCCGCCCAGGAGGTTTACGGGCAAGTTGGTTCAGAAGAAACGGGTGCAAGGCAGGTCCACCTGGGTGAGACGGACTACAAAAGGTTTAAAGACTTGGGGTTGATGGGGCTGTCCTGAGGGGGACACAGTAACAATTTCTTCAGGGGGGACCTTTTCCAGCGGGGGGTGGAACCCCGTGGCCCCCCTTAACGAAAAGGAATTTGTGCCATTAACAATAAAGTCAATAAAAAGGGTCAGTCTCCCAGGTAAATTTGGGGGAACTAGGGTGGCTGGGGTCCCCGATTCCCATGCCCAATGCTGTTGGTCCCTCATCAAAAAAAGGCTGAGGAGGGGGGGGCAAGAATTGTTGCGGTTTCTGGGGACATCCCCGGAAAATTCAGTCTCCCCATTTTAACATTAGAATAAGAAGGAAAAATGTGTAAAAAGGGTTTTTTGGGTTGTCCAGCAGTAATTCCCCCACCCTTCGCCCCCCTTTCCCCCCCTCGTCCCGGGAAAAACTCTTTCCCCCTTGCTAAAATCTCCTGTATAATGCATCTGGGGAGCTAGTAGCTTAGTTTAATATCAGGTCTTTTGTTTTGGGCTTTTTTCCCATTTTTTGGCTGGACTTTCAAATGTGGCTGACTCCCCCCCAATGCAGGAAGTCCCCACTTTGGGCTTATTCAGATCTCAGTCCAGACAAAAGGGGGAAATACCGGAAAGTCTTGGGATTCTCTGCCCCGAGTGGTTGCCCTTTAAAACCTAATTCTGTGTCCCATTCATCAACTGTTGTTTCCGCCCCGAAAGAGGGGCCACGGCCTTTTTTTTCTCTTCATTTTTTCAGGCCTGCCCTGTTTATCAAAAAACTGCGCCCACGGGACCATCTCGGTGAAAATCTCATCCCAAGTCCATTTGCCCGTTTAAAAGTCCTGTTTAAGGTTTTAGGGATACCGTTTGTCTCGTCCTGGGGCCATTCTGGGGATTTGGTTTATACATGCCGCATACATAGTCAGTTCAGCAACAAACTTTCCCCCCAACTTTAGGTAAAGCAGCACTACTTCATTTAATTCTTGAATGTCCCGGGTGGATATTACAGTAGGGAATTTTGGGGTCCCATAGCCTGGGTGACAAATGGGGTTGGGAACCCCATTAAAAGGACAAAATAACCCTGGGGGGTGTTTCAAGTTTTGGAAAGGAGGGCTAAAACATGCCATTTGTGTCCCCCATAGGACTGACTCCCCGTATGGGGAGACATATGAGTTTAAAACTGAATTTCCGCTTCCATTCGCCCGGAGAAACCCCCGCCACTTGGGGTGCGGTGAAGGGGGAAGGGGTGGAGGTTGTGGGTGAGGTGGAAGGGGGAAAAGATGACAGGGTATAAAGGGGGTCTTTATAGTATTATTCTTTTCTTACTTTTGGTGTCTGTGGTCCCCGGGTCTTTCTGCCCAAACGGTGAGTTCCTCTCTTTTCTTTCTTAGATTTACCCCCATTTGTTTTAAATTCATTCTGTTTCTTACTGCTTCCAAATTCCCGTCTTTAATAACCTCCCACATCAAACATATCCATTATCGGTCCTCCATTACAACAACCTTGTGTATTTTCTAAAACCCTTTCTTACCCCGTATCTCACTTGCATCTCCTGTCCCCTTTTTGGCCCGAGCTCTTTATTCCATTTTTCATGCCCTTTAAAAAACCCAAACCTGTGTTTTCTCTTTTTTTCTGGTGCCCTTTTTTTTTCCCGGGGCTGCTGATCTCCCAATCCTTCGCATAAAAAACTTTAACCCGGGCCCGGTTGCTTTATTTTTATTTTCCTTTTTTCCTTTTTCTTTTCCCCAGCCCCGGGGCCCGATTTATTTTCTATCCGTCCCCCATCCCCCGTCCGGGGGAAATATTTGGGAAAAATTTTTTGCATCCCCCCCCAAAAGTTTCCCCTTTAAATTCCCGGGGGGAATATACTACCTTTTCCTACGTTTCTGTACAGTGCACGGTGAAAGAAATATTTTTTTATTTCTTTTTTTTACCCCTTGTTTTTTCTTTTTTTCCCCATTTTTCCCTGTAAAAGGTTTGCGGGGTTTTGGGTGCCCGGATCCCGTCCTAAATCCCCAATTCCCAGAGGATGTTTCTTACTATCTTTCCCCAGGAGTGACCAAAACAAAATATTTCTTTAAAATTTCTATTCGGTCACTTTTTTCTCTCCAAAGGCCCGCTTTCTTTTAAAAGGGAAAACCTCCGGGGTTTTTACCCCCGCCTGGGTGTTAGCAGCTCTGTCAGGAAAAAACCCATCACCCCGGGTTGTCCAGAAAGCCGGGGGGCCCCCGGGGAAAACCCCCCAGGACAGGGGAGTCCCCTTTTATCGGGCCCTTTCTCTCCCGGTGTACGAGTCTGTTCGAAGACGTCCGGGGTCCCGCCAATCGGGCCGCTCCCTGCCCACGTTGAGAAAACTGTGGGGCGCTTTTTGGTTTTTCGTACTGAAACAGAATAAATTAAAGTTATAAAAAAATTTATTAAAAACACCCAGGCAAATAAGAATGCAAAAAGAATCCCGGACACCTTTAAATTTGGGGAGGGGGTCCAAAACTTTTATAATGCTAGCCCAAAATTTTACCTTATGACTTTGGGGGCACAAATTTAAGACACATCTTTAAAAATTTTGGGATAAAACGTTAAAAAATTTTTGGTCATCAGTTGGCACTTTAATCTTTTTTTGTTACGAAAACGGCTGCACTTTTCAAAAGGGGTTTGGGTTTCCCCACCGTTTGTCAATAAATATTTTTATTTTTCCACATTATCATTCAATGAAAACACAAAATTAACCTAAAATCAGAAAAAATAATTTCCTGAAATATGACAGTATTTATGCTGATTCTAAATTGTTCCTAGTGTTTGCTTGGTGTGTAGGTGTGTGTGTGTGTCCTGCGGTGGGCTGGTGCCCTGTCCAGTGTTTGTTTCCCTGCCTTGAGCCTGTGCTGGCTGGAATTGGCTCCAGCAGACCCCATGACCCGTAGTTAGGATATAGCGGTTGGATAATGAATGGATGGATGACAATATTTAAATTATGTTATACAAGACAGATTAGACTCACTTTTAAAGGAAAACTCAAATTTGTTTTAGAATCCTGTAAGATTATATCAACTCAGCTTAACTGATTGAACATAATGAAACCATTCTAAAATCTGGCATTTCAGTATTTTTGAATGGTTACTACTTGGAAAATCAATCCATACTGTTCTTTCTCTCTCAGTAGGTAAGTGGAGGGCTACCTGGGATAATTTTAGATTGAATCTAGTTATGGGATTCTTGTCTGAGTGGAACAAGATGGCTTGAAACTCTCTTTTATAATTACTTTCCTCATTTCACATTCTTGCTGCAGTAATTGCTTTGGCAGTTAATTTATCTCTTAAGTCTAGCTGTAATTTTATCACATTCTTTGTTTTAGTAATTACTGTGAAGCTCATTAAGTGCTCTGGCATCACTACTTAGATAAGTTGTGCCCATGTTTCAAAAACTCAAGTGATCATTGATGAGTTGTGATCAAAACAATTAGAGACCATGTATATATTTTAGTGATTTAGATAAGTGTTTCATACATTTATTGATATTTTGAAGAGAATAATTCTGTTGAGGGTTAGTTGCCACCGTCCCAGGTTTCCTAGATTATCCTTCTTTTAATTGTCAGCCACAGAAAAAAATATTCTCTCTCTAGTTTTCAGTAGGCTAGATCAATTTGTACTGTTCCTGTTTAACCGACTATTTAGACTTTGTCTTTATGCCCATCCTCTTGAAATATGCATTGGTTTCACGGTTTGTACCATCATTGGCTCAAGCAAAATCATGTGACGACTACCCTATCAAGCCTGTGAAGCTATTTCTGGTGACACTAGATATGCAGTGAACCGATAATTGTGCTGACATGGTGCCAGTTCATGGTCATATGACCATGTCCAGATTTTTGTCAGACATAGGTGGCAACCCTGTTAAGGGTTCATGGTGTACATTGACAGTCCAGGTATGTCACCAGCCTTCAAGCAAGTTTCATCAGTGATTCTGAAAGTTTATTAAAATATAAATGCTATTCCTCTGGAAAGATCAGACTATTTTTGTTTAATAAAATGCCAAAATCAATTGTCAGTATAATGATTTTGGTGAATAGAAGGGCGAAATGTATTTCCCTGACACATGACAGTTATGTCAGCTTTGTCAGAACAAGTAACACATAGGTAAAAGGTAGAATTCTGAAAGAATACAAAATGACAAATTTTATCCCATGATATAAAAACGGTGAACAGGCATATTCAAACAATTTTAGGCCTGTAAGCTTAACATGCATCAGGGTAAATTAATTAAGGAATTATTAAGGGTAATATTGAGCAACACATGGTAAGAACGGGAATTTTACTGAACAGTCAACATGGGTTCACATGAAGGAGATGATGTTTTACCAATGTCTTGGAATTCTATGAGTTTTGAATTCTGCAACAAAAGACTATAATCAAAATAGGAGGTTAAAGTATATGATACCATTTATCTTGATTTTCAGAAAGCATTTGATAAAATGCCAGATCATAGGTTTGGCATCAAACTAATGAAGGGAGTTTAGGGTGTTGTTTGTAGACGGGTGCAAATTTGGATCAGACACAGGAAGCAGATGATGATGGTGTGAGGAACCCTATTAGAATTGGCTGATATTAACAGTGGTGTTCCACAGGGATTAGTGCTACGGCTGATGCTATTTTTAATATGTATAAATGATTTAGTTAGAAATATAATTAAAAAGCTGGTAAGGTTTGCAGATGATACCAAGCTTGGTTGATCGGCAAATAATTTAGAATTCATTGAATCACTAGAGAGGGATTTTGACAGCTTACAGGCTTGGAAGTTATTACAGATGAACTTTTATGTAAGCAAATGTAAATTATTACATATAAGAAGTAAAACTGTTGGTTTGAATGAATTGGGATGTCTGAAAACTGAAAGTACACCTAATGAGATGGATTTAAGAGTGGTAGTGGACTTGACACTGTCAACTGTCAGACAGTATTGAAGCCTTTAAGAAGGTTAACATAATGTTCAGTAATATAGCACAATGTGTGAGTGCAAGTCCAAGGAGGTTATGCTCAAGCTTTATAACTACTGGTGAGGCATCATCTGGAGTACTATGTACAGTTTTGGACTGCAATCTACAAAATGATTTAGCAGCACTTGAAAATTTCATGACAACAATTAAGTTGGATTCCAGGGCTACAGGGGATGAATTATGAGGAAAGATTAAAAGAGCTGAGCCTTTCTAGTTTAAGCAGAAGAAGATTAAGAGGTGATATGATTAAAGTGTTTAAAATTATGAAGGAAATTAGTACAGTAAATCTGCATTGTTATTTTAAAATGGGTTCATCAACAACATGGGTCTCAGTTGGAAACTTTTTAAGGGTAAATTTCACACAAACATTAGGAAGTTTTTCTTCCACAGAGAACCACAGAAACATGGAATAAGCCACCAAGTAGTGTGTAGACAGTAGGACTTTATGGACTTTAGACATTAGACTTGATGTTATTTTTAGAAGAATTAATTGAATAGGACAGGTGAGCTTTGTTGGTCTGAATGGCCTGTTCTTGTCTAAATTGTTGTAATGTTCATACCGTAATAATGTCTCACCTTCAATGAGCTTTAGGTATGTTGTTCAAGTGTCTGCATTTAAAACTGGGCATAAGGGACAAAGACAGTCACCATTTATTAAAAGAAACTAGCAAAATACCAAGCTTCACAATGAGAAGTAGTGGTTAAAGAAGTGATGAAAAAAAAAGGAAACATTTTGAAAATAAAATAACATGATTGTCAATGTAATTGTTTTGTCAGGGTTTATGAGGTTCCAAGTCATATATATATATATACACACAAAAAAAACATATATACACATATATACATACATATGTAAATATACATATACACAAAATATATATATATATATATATATATATATAAAAACAGTAATCCCCCCCAAGGGGAATGCCCCAGCCCCCCCATAGATGAAAACCCGAAAGAAAAACCCATATGTTTGTATGGTTATTTTTATATATTTTAAGTCCTTATAAACTCCCCAAAATTGTTAACATTATTAACCCTTGACATAAAAATAACCCCCTTTAGTCAAAAGAAACTGTGCTCCATGACGGGGACAGAAAATAAAGCCCCTTTCCCAAATAAAAAAAATCAAACCGGTTTTTGGGGTTTTAAGTATCCCTGAAGCACCAAAAAGGCGGCTTTTTGGGGGAGGAGCGTCCGACCTTTGGGGAAACACCCCCTCTGCCCACCCCCCCGGGCCCAGGCGGAGAATTTTGGGAGAGAAAAAAAGGGGAATCAAGAAAATGAGGGGAAGCATATCTTAAGTACTTGAGGATTTTTAGTTAATATGTAATACAGGGTTTCTGATTGGGTAGCTTCTAAGCCATCCATCAATAGCGCCCCTTGTATGAAATCAACTGGGAAAACAAACTGGGGGAAGATGTACCAAAAAATTTAAAAAGACCATTGCCCCAAGAAAAACCGCAAACCAGCAAAAACCGGGATATACAGTATATTTAGATATGCTTACATGAAAAATGGATAGAATGAAGCTTAAAAGTCGGTTAATGTAGGGGGGATTACAGTATATATACACATACATATATATACACACACACACACATCCACATATATATAACACTAATTTAAATTCAAGGCCAAAAAATGGAGAAGTAGTGTGTTAAAGAAGCAATGAACAAGAAAAGGAAACATTTTGAAAATAATGTAACCGGGATTGTCAATGTAATTGTTTTTGTAAAATTGTTGTGAGGGGGATGAGTGTTGTTGTCATATATATATATATATATATATATATATATATATTTACACACACACAAAAATTTATATATATATATATATACATATCTATACTTTACACATATATACATCATATATATTTTCTACATAAAACACACAAAATACATACATACACACACATATAAAACACACAAATACACATATATATATATAAAACATAATACACAAAACCCCTATATAAACATATATATACATATACATACATTTTCCAATATATCATTTAATCCCTTGTTTGTTAAAAGGGGTTAATCCCCTTTCGTTTTGCAATAACAAATCAAATCATTCATTGTTTTTGCTCATATGTCATTTTAGAGGGGACGCCTGGCATTTTTTTTGGCCACAATTTCCCTTTCTGTTTGGTGTGAGGTTCTGTGTTGTGGGATTCTCAGGATGGATTGCAGGTGCCACCAGTGAGAAAGGAATTCCGTGTGCTGTTTTGGGGGGTTCCTTTATCACTGAGAAGAGCTTCTCAAAAGAGAAAAAGGTTACCAAACAGCACAAGGTCTGGCCGAGTAGACAGCCCTTTTTTGTTCTTTTAAAAACACCAAAGTTCCCGCGGAAACCAGTCCCAAAAACCTTTAGTGGGAATAACCGGGGCATCATAAGGTAGACTTTGGTTTTAACGCGGCAACCCGAAAGGGAAGGCCTTTGCATTATGGGATCTGTAGTTTATTGTGTTACCAGCGCCATATCCCCGGGGCCAAAACCAATAATACAGTATATAAAATGATCTCACCGGATATAATTACCCCGGGGTCGGATGTGGCCCCGGGCCCCCTTTTTGAGTTTTTACAAAATAGGGGACAAATGGGAATTAAAGATATTTTTTTTAAAAATGTGATCCCAAGAATTCAGAAAAGAGTTGACCCCAAAGACTACAGTCAGAGCCCCCAAATGAGCCATCCCCCCCTCCCCTTTTTACTTTTTACCGTCATCTAATGAATACACTGAGTATGGCTTTACCAAAACAATCATTGAGGGCGAAAAAGGTCCATTATTCGAAATATGTAGATGGGAAATAATATACATATATATATATACCCGCGTATCGCAGGAGAAGTAGTGTGAAAAATTTTTTGGAAAAAGAAAAGGGAAACTTTTTAAAAAAATAACGTAAAGGGGCCCGTCAATATAAGTATTTGTTTTGGGGAGTGTTACTGAGGTTTTCTCGGATTTTTTTTACCCATTTCTTTAATCAGGCCCCCGTATTTGTAGGATGGGGTTGTGTCTGTTACATTTTTGTGTTTGTCAACGTTGTAAAGAGTTTGGGGCCTTTTTTCTTTCGCTTTTTTACTGCATCAAAAAAACAGCTGGGGTTTCTTTTTATCTGAGCCCTTTGACACCCCGAAATGCAGGGTTTTTTTTTTTACACGGGGTTCCCCTTTTTTAGGGGGAACATTTTTTCCCCACGGGGTGTTTTTTTTCCTCGCGGGCTGGTTTTAAAGAATATGTTTACTGGGACGTTTGGGCATTTTTTGCTGCCTTTTAAATTGTGTAATTTTTTTCCAGTTTTGGAACTGTTCCCTTTTATCTGTGCACCGCGCCAGTTAAAGGGAGCCGCCGCGTACATGATGGGGTTCCCAGCTGTGCTGGTGCCATCTCGCAAAGGCCGTCCGTATTTTTAAAGGGCCCCTTAGCCCTTTGGCACTTAAAATTTTCCCCGGTTTTTCCGAGTTTGTGTCCCCACCACCCGACCATCCCTTTCCCTCCATAAGCACAGTCCTTCACCCGGAATATTTCCCCGGGGCAGTTTGTTTTTGGGATTGCCGTTTGACGGGGGGCCCTTTATATGGGCAGGCACTAAATTACAAACGCCCGCGCAGCCTTGTCTATGAACTTAATTTAAAGTGTAGGTTTACATCAAAAATTTTTTCCAAGTAGCAGAACTCATGAATATGGTTGTATATTACCGGGCCCCTTTTATTGGGTTTTTTCCTTCTCAATTTTAAAAAGGGGTTTTCTTCGGAACATTTTTGAGGTTTTCCTGGTTTTCTATGTAAAAGGCGTGGGTTAAGGGGGGGCGTGGGTGAAATTTCCACAAAACCCTACTTCCCCCACGGCGAAGCTCATCTCCATTACAGTAAAAGGAGAAAAAATGCTTCCAGTTAAGGGCCATTACGGGAGAATTTCGGGGTATAAAACCTGCCCAAACCCTTTTTAAGGAAGCTGTAAGGAAAAGAACCCAAATTTCAGCCTTTCCCCCCAAACGGGGAAATTGGGGAATTAGTGATGACAAAATGAGTCAGTGGGAGGGGAGTGAGGAAAAAGGGGGTGAGGGTTTTTCCTTTTATTAGTATAGATATACACATCTATATACAAAAATATATATATATATAATATATACATATCTACATACCTACACACACACACACTAATGAGGGGCCGCTCAGAAAAAAAAAAAAAATTTGGGTTATAAATATATACTTTGGGTTTGATATATAATTTGGGTTTGATACATTGGTTTGAATATATACATTGGTTTTAATACATCCCGCCCCAATATATTTCGTTCAAAATATACATTGGTTGGGATATATTGTTGGGGATATATACATCGGTTTTAAAAACATCCGGGCAGAAATATACATTTGGGTTTTGATAATTTTGAGAAAATATAAATTGGTTTTTTATAGATCCATTCTGGGTATATACATAGGTTGAGATACATCCGCTTTAGAAAATATACTTTTGGTTTTAATACATCCATTTAAATATATAATTGGGTTTAGAAAATATATTGGTTGATATAACTGGGTTTAAAATATATATATTGGTTAAAAAAATTTTGGGTTTGATATATACATCGGGGTTTAGATAAACCATTCTGGGTATATATATTGGTTCAGATAGATCCGTCAGATATATACATTGGTTGAATTTAAGGGCAGGACAACGGCCCACCCCTTTTTTTAGCATCTCCCTCGCCTTATCATTGTTTCCCAAAACTGTTGTAATTTTTGGTACATTTTATACAAGTAGCATATGCCTGTTTTGTCGCTTTGGTTTTGAAGCCCCTTGGTTGGGGGCCTCATTTCAAAGCACTTTTTTTTTCCCTTTTATTATTTAAAAAAACCCCGCACAGATACCCCGGGGCCTTTCCGGGTTCCGGCCCCGGCCCTGCCCCCCTATTGTACCCAACCCCACGCCTTTCCCCCTTGTCCCACCCATGAAGATTCTTTCAAAAGTAGAGTTACCAGAAAGAAATTTTGTTTCCCCAGTACGGCCCCATTTTTTTAAACCCCATGAGACGCTTTTTTTGGTGGAAAAGCCCGTGATTTCTTATTCCTTTGGGATTTCTTTTCGATTTTGGGTTTCCCGCAAGGAACTTAGTCCTGTTTGGTTTAAAAGGGGTGTTATGGAGGAAAACACTGGGGTTGCTCTTTTTTCTTTAAATGTTGATCAGGGGGCAAAATGATCAGAATATTCCCGCATCACAAATAACTGATGTTTAACTGTTTTTTTAGTAAAACTAAACAAAAAACCCCACACAAGCACGGACACGCCACACAAACTAAACTCACAAATCGGGGGCGCAAAACACTACTGATTAATGTATCTGTGGGCGGACCCATCATTTTTTTTACCCAATTAAAACCTTTTAGTTCAAAGGTAGAAATCAGGGATTTCCAAATTTTTCCTTTTTGGCAGATTTTAAATTTAAAAATATTACATCAACAAGGTGAAAGAATCTCTTTTTTTGGGAAAGGGCATCTTTTTTGGCTTAAGTATTTTTGATTGAATTTTCAAAAGAAAAAAAGTTAATTTCTTATCCCCTGCTTCAAATTGGCTTTTTAAAAAACCTTTTTATATAAAATTTTTTTAATGACAGTATAAAATAAAAAAAATAGAGCTCCAAAAATTTTAATGCGTGATCTAACAAGAGGTGGTGGTAAAAAAGTAAGATTGCTGGGCCCCGAAAATTAAATGATCACTGGTTTTTGTCCGGGGGGTTCCATTTTTGTTATTTTCCCCCTTTTTTTATTTATTTATTTTTTCAAATTGCCGGGGAAAAAAAGAAAGGCCAAAATAAAAAAATAAGGAATTAACAATAAAATAATAGTAGTAGTAATATTTATTATTATTACACGCGGGAAATTTCATGATCAAATTCAGCCCCCGTAGTGGGGGATGAATAGGGGCAAACCAAGAAATTCATTGAAATATTTACACAGCAAGGTGCACACGCAATGCAAACATAATGTGTATTATTGAAATAAAGGTTCATATAAATTAATTATATACAACTTTTAACAAGTTGAGAGATGTCAACTGGTTAAAATGCATCAAATTATACATGTATTGCTTTTATAGTCCACACATAATGTATGTATATTATTAAAATAATGATATAAAATCATATAAAATGGTATAGAATCTCAAGTGTAGACTTATGTTGTGTCAAATTTCTTCAAAGAAGTTTTTAATTATTTTGCTTTAAAAATCTTACGGCAAACATGTGAACCGCTTGAAAATCGCTGATCTTAATCAATTTGTTTTAACGCATGCCGTGCAAAATGCTGTCATATCTGTTCATGAACATGCACACGCAGTAATGTCTTGATGTCTGCGTCAAGGCTGCAGGTGTATGAAACTCTATTGACGCTTTTACCGGTGCTCTGTGATTGAGGGCGGACAGTAAACTTTGTTAAAATGATATCAAAAATACCAGTCAGCCAGTTGTTTTTCAGTCGCTTTGGCGTGTTTACTGTGCTGTTACCAAAAATTCTTCAGTGGGCTCATCAACAAAGAAACGTGGATAGTAAGATTTAGTAAAATATCAGTGATAATAATACATTGCTCGACACCCAGTAACACTTTATTAAAGTGTCATTAAAACTATTGGAAGAAAACGCAGTCTCATCCACTGGTCGGGACGCTGCTTTCCATGGCTGCTGTAGAGCCGTAAATGTGTGCCCTCTGACTGCTGATTACAAAATGAACACTGAGAGGTAAAAATATGTAAAATTGACACACACATATATATATATACATACACATAAACATATATACAGTATATATACACATATACATATACATATATACATTGTCACAAAACGAGTCAAAGACAGAAAAAGGTTTGGGGCAGCCACCCATGTAATTTGGTATCCTGGCTGCAACTTTGTTTTCTACTATCCAGCACTGAAGTGCTTACAACAGAGTCCAAAACAAGACTGACACAGAAGGGAAAAGGGAAGGCTTTTAAAGGGGGAGACAGGAAGTGAGGTCATAGGTCGGTACGTGTTCATTGTTCATTGGTTTAGTCCCGGATGTGACATCAGGGGCCGGAGCTGCAAGGTCTGTCTCCATTGGCTCGGTCCCAGAAGTGACGCCCAGAGAGACAGGTGGAACCTCCGGTTAGGGTCTACAGGGAAGTGAGAAAGAGAGTTAGTGCGCCTGCCACATCCCGCATGGCTCAGAACTGCCTTCCTCGAGCCCTTTAGCTGCCTCCCATGCGCGCAGTGTGACAAGGCCCCTCAGCCCAGACCCGGGTCGGGCACCTTAACCGAGAGGTCGTAAACCCGAGAGAGAGCATCGGCGGCATGGAGAGCACCGAGATGAACGAGCGAAACTTGCACGGCTGCAGGTCAGAAACCACGGTGACCCTGGATTCACTCCTTGCAGGCCATCCACTGTAGAGGTGCATGGTCCGTGACAAGGGTGAACTCACAG
Source organism: Polypterus senegalus (assembly GCF_016835505.1). Taxonomy (NCBI): domain Eukaryota; kingdom Metazoa; phylum Chordata; class Cladistia; order Polypteriformes; family Polypteridae; genus Polypterus; species Polypterus senegalus. The sequence continues at coordinate 4,831 of NW_024377167.1, read as the reverse complement.
CCCAACAGGTAGTACCTCAGCTGAGTGATCGCCCATTTAATCGCCAGAGCCTCCCTCCACCCGGATACCTGGTCTCCGGTCCAACAGTTCCGCCGGGAACATGACGGGTGTTCGACACCATCGACACTTTGGCTCAGCACGGCTCCCAGGCCTGTGTCCGTCCGCCGGGAGGATGAAAGGAAAAAGAAAAGTTGGGTGCCATCAAAATAGGTGCGGACGTAGGGCCTCTTTCAAGTCACCAAATGCGCCGCCTGTTTTGCAGTCCATACCACATGTTCGGGCCCCTTCTTGTTAAATCAGTCAAGCCGCTTCTCCAAAACCCGGGTACAAACCGTATTTACGCAACCCGGGAAAGGCTTGGCCCCTGCCGCTTGTTCATGGACGGCCATTTCAGAATGGCATCAATTTTGGAGCACTGTGGCCTACGGTACCACCACCAGGTGGCCAAAATATTTGGCCTCGCTTAATCCAAAGAAACATTTCTTGGGATTAACCCGGGAGCCCACCTCAAGTGTCCGTAATACCGCTTTGACATGTTTAGGGTTCCTTCCATGTGTTGGAATAGAGACCACGCCATCTAGGTAGGCACACTGTATGAAAGTGAGGCCAAGCACTTTGTCCACCAGGACCTGAAAGGTTGCTGGACCCCCGTAACCCAAATGAAGGACACGATACTCCCAAGTTCCCTGGGGTACTAAACGCGGTTTTTCCTTCCAGGAGTCCGTAAAGGAACCTGCCAGTACCCTTTGTCCTGTCGGTGGTCAGGTATTGAGCCCGTCCAAGCCCCCTGAGGGGGCGCCCACGCGGCTTTGGGATAGGCATCAAATTGGGAGACTTGGTTAGCCGACGGAAGTCATTGCAGAACCTCCAACTCCGTAGGCTTCCCGGGACGGCCACAAGGGGCTGGACCGGGGACTATAACTCTCACTCACCTAGTCCAGATCGCTGATCTCCAGTTCCACTTCAGCCTTTTGCCTCGGAAGAGGGGTAGGGCGTTTCGACAACAACCCCCGGCTCGGGGTCACAATGTTGTGCTCAATCAGAGAGGTCCTTCCGGGTGTTCACTGATACCTCGAACGGCCCGGGATAACTGTTTCCAGCTCCCGCTGTTGGTCTCAAGTCTGCATAAGGTCGTGTGTGTTTGAGCGAGAGCGGGCTGGCGGAGGAGGGATCAGGGTCCCTGTCCTTCCACGGTTTCAGCAGGTTCACATGATATACCGCCTCCTTTGGCCGACGATTGGGTTGACTCACCAAATAGTCGACCAGTCCCTTCCTCTCCAACTCGGGGCCCTGAGTGGGCAAGCAACTTAGAGTGGGAGGTAGGCACTAGGACCATGACCCGACCTCCGGTGGAACTCAAGGACTCGCCGTTGTGAGTAGCAACCTGTGCTGCTTGAGCCCTTTCCCTTTACAAGGAGGCAATCTTTCCAAATCGCCAAATGCCGATATATCAGTATGTTAGTGGTGGGAAGAGCCTCTTCTTCCCAGCCTTCTTCAAAATATCCAATATGCCCCGAGGTTGTGCATACAGTAGTTCAAAGGGGAGAACCCCGTGGGGGGCTTGGGACTTCCCGATAGGCAAAAAAGGGCGAGGGAGGAGTGATCCCAGTTCCTTCCATCCCCGCTGACCACCTACGAGCATTTGCTTGAGAGTCTGATTAAACCTCTCTACTAATCCGCCGTTGAGGATGATACACCGGGGTTTTAAATGCCCTTATTTTCAGTAATCTGGCAGTCTCCTTGAACGCCCCCGAGGTGAAGGGGTCCCCTGGTCTGTCAAGACTTCTTTGGGATCCCCACGCCGAATACCCCTAGTAACCCGCGCGATGGTTTTTGAGGTAGCTGAGCGCACGGAACAGCTTCGGGTATCGTAGAAATCCACGAGGACTAAAATGTACTTGTGTCCTCGGCTGAGGGCTCTAGGGGGTCCCACCAGGTCCACCCCATTCTGTGGAAGGAACGCCCAAACAAGGGAATAGGAACAAGAGGAGCACGGTCTCCCAGGAATCTGTCGGAGTTGACACTCCGGCAGGAAGCCAAAAGCACAACCTCCCTAATTTCCCGGCTAGTAAAACCGGGGCTTGATCCGCTCCAGAGTTTTTCGTGCCCAGGTGGCTACCTAGGAGGTGGGGCGGGGCGCTCGCAGACCTCGCCGAAGGTACGCTGGACTAGCAGCAGCCTCGCTCCTGCCCGCATGCATTGCTACCGGGAAAGGAGGTCATTCTAACACAAAGTAGGGGCCCGTGGCATCGACTGACTAGTGCGCTGGGCCCTTGACAAGGACCACTGCATTTTTACAAACTTTAGGAGTCGCATTCCATTGCTCCCTTTGAAAGAAGCCGCGCTTTTAAATTGAAACCGCAACACGGGAGAGAGGGCCGCCGACCCCAATGGGGGTGGTTTCTCCCGCCAGCCGCTGGGGAGACGGCGTGCCGGGCCGACGCCGGGGTTCCACGCAGCCAGGACGGTTGCTTCACCCTCTCTGCCGCTGATTACACGGCGTGGAGGCAGCTTGAGACGGGTTTATCTCCGCCCATACCAGGCCCAACTTAACCCCCGGAGTGGTAGTGTCTCGGCTAAGTCAGATTAGTCCCGCCTAGTATCACCGGGCGGAGGATCAGGAAGGATTGCCACGGTTACTTTCTCCGGACTGATCCTCCGTGAGCTACAATGCCGGCGGTGTTTTACCAGCGGTTTCCCGTGGACACAGGTTATACTGGTCTTGAATTTTAGCCATTGTCGCGTAGCAAAACGGGGGGCAACAATGGAAATGTTGCGCCGGAATCGAAAACAGAGCGGAATTTAAACCCGCAACCATCACCACGCCTGTATGCGGGACCTCAGGGTTTTGTCAGAGCACCCCAAGCCCTCCTCCCTCCACCTGTTTCCCCTCCCCCCCAAGGGGGATGGAAACGGCCCCCGGACGCCCGCAAGCCCCGGGGTTAAACAGGGGGGGCAGGTCTTGGGACACCCCGGGCTGAGTTTAAAGGGATTTCCCCGGGCCTCCCAGAGTGTGAGGCCGCCTCTTTTTTGAAGCTCTATGAGCTCAGACATGTTTTTAAACTGCCCCCCAGACCGGGCGGGGAACCCCCGGGGGTGAGGGAGAAGCACGCACCCCAATGACCGGGGGCTTAGCCAAGGGGAGGCCACGCCATATTTTTGCCCAAAAGGGGACCAGGCTTTTTACTGGTCGGCCTCTCAGTGCCCAACCTCCATTTTTATTTTACCACCCCAGTCTGGCACCCCAAGGGTTTAAAGGGGGCTGTGGTTTCACTGGGGCAGGCACCTCCCCAAGGAGAACGACCCTCTTGTCCCCCCTCCAGGGCAGCCCAAATTGTGAGCCCCCCCCACACCCTGGCCTCTAGAGGGCCTGTTTTTTGCGGGAGCGGAGCCCGCACTGGTCTCCCAACCACGGGCACCTCCCCCCTGAATACTGGGCCCCGACGCCCCACCGGGGTTTTTTGAGGTCCTGTCCCCTTCTTTTCTGGGACCTCCACCCCGCCACCCCCCCGGTCAAAAACAGCCAAAGAAAAAAAAGGGGGGGGGCACCCCGTTTGGTATCCGGGCCAACTTTGTTTTCAATACCAGCACTGAAGTGTTACAACAGAGTCCAAAACAAGACGACACAGAAGGGAAAAGGGAAAGGGCAAGGGGGAGCGGAAGTGAGGCTGGGCGAAAATGTTCATTGTTCATTGGTTTAGTCCCGGGTGTACATCAGGGGGGGGAGCTGGCAAGGTCCCCCTTGGTCGGGCCCCCAAAATGACGCCCAGAGAGACAGGGGGCCCCGGTTAGGGTCACAGGGAAGTGAGAAAGAGAGTTAGTGCGCTTGCCACATCCCGCATGGTCAGAACTGCCTTTACCAGTTTTAGTGCCTCCCATGCCGCGGTACAAATAACATAAATCACAAAATTCACACATACATATACACAAAACACACAAAATATATGTAAAATATATATACTAGGAAAAACCGGGCCCAAAAGGGGGAAGTAGTGAAATGAAAGTAATGAAAAAGAAAAGGAAACATTTTAATAATAACGGAAAAGATTGACAATGTAATTGTGTTGTCATTGTTAAGGGGGTTGCTGGATATATATATATACAGGGAACCTCGGTTTACGGTTTTTGCAAGACGAAAACAAAAATTTTTTAAAAAATTTTGACTTGATAAACGAAAAGGGGCTTGAAACGAGCAGTATGGATACACTTTGCCTGTGGCATCAGTGATCCAACTGAGCTGATGGTTCTTCTCTCTTTCTCCCATTTTGCCCAGCTGCCCCCCCTCCTTATCTTTTTGTCGCCCCCTCTGTTTTCAGCGCCTCTCCCTTTTCTTGTTTGCCCGCTTTTCGTTTAAGCGATCCTCTCTCTCTCCCCCATCTCCCCGGGCCCCTTCCCCCTGTTTATTTCAATATTGTGATGTGTTTGGTGGGCTTTGGGAAGTAGTCCCCATCTTGCTCCCCAAAAAATGAAGTGAGTCTCATTTTAACACTAGTTTATTCAGCTTGAAACAGCAAAACGCTGTTATTTTTTCAGAGGGGTTTTTAAAAGTTCCTTGTAGACCCATTGATGAAGGGCCTTTTTAAGTTCATTTTGATGCCCTTTTTGCTGGGGGATATTGCTTTGGGGGAAACCTTTCCCCCCGCCTGTTGGGGAATCCCCCCCTGAGTTTTGAAACTAAACCCGCCATGATTCTTTTAAAGGTAAATTGGGTTAATTTTTTTTGTTTTTTTTTAATTTTTTTTTATTTTATTGGTTTTTTGTAATTAATTTTTTAAATTTTTATAAAAAAAATAAAGTTTTTGGGGTTGGTGGAACCATTTCCAAAATTTTT
>NW_024377166.1:0-1606 GCF_016835505.1 Polypterus senegalus | reverse complement strand
TCAGATCACTAGGACAGCATTTTTTCACTTAAGAAACATAGCAAAAGTTAGACCTCTTATATCATTGAAAGATGCTGAGAAATTAGTTCACGCGTTTGTTTTCAGTCGACTAGATTACTGTAACGCACTCCTCTCAGGACTACCCAAAAAAGATATAAATCACTTGCAACGAGTGCAGAATGCAGCTGCTAGAATCCTAACTGGGAAAAGAAAATCCGAAAACATTTCTCCAGTTTTGATGTCACTGCACTGGTTACCTGTGTCATTCACACTTTTAAAATTCTGCTTATAGTTTACAAAGCCTTAAATAATCTGCTCCATCTTATATATCGGAATGTCTGACACCTTATATCCCAAATCATAACCTTAGATCTTCAAATGAGTGTCTCCTTATAATTCCAAAAGCTAAACTTAAAAGAAGTGGTGAGGCGGCCTTCTGCTGTTAGGCACCTAAAATCTGGAATAGCCTGCCAATAGGAAATCACCAGGCTGATACAGTAGAGCACTTCAAAACACTGCTGAAAACACATTACTTTAACATGGCCTTTTTATAACTTCACTTTAACTTAATCCTGATACTCTGCATGTTCAATTTATCATAATAACTATTCATAGTGGCTCTAAAATCCGTACTGACCCCTACTCTCTCATCTGTTTCTTTTTCTGGTTTCTTTGTGGTGGCGGACTGCGCCATCACCACCTACTCAAAGCATCATGATGCTCCAACATTGATGGACTGAAAGCCAGAAGTCTACGTGACCATCATCATCAGGTCCTTCCATGAAAACCCTAAATACAAAGAGGACTGTTTGACTTATGTTAGGTAGATTGCCCAGAGGGGACTGGGCGGTCTCGTGGTCTGGAATCCCTACAGATTTTATTTTTTTTTCTCCAGCTTTAGGAGTTTTTGTTTTTTCTGTCCACCCTGGCCATTGGACATTACTTATTTTGTGTTAAATAGTGTTGACTTATGTTTGTTTTTTATTGTGTCTATTTTTCTAGTCTTCATTTTGTAAAGCACTTTGAGCTACACTTTTTTGTATGAAAATGTGCTATATAAATATATGTTGTTGTTGTTGTTGTTGTTGTCAACAGTGAAGGCCATGAAGGACACCACAACACGTCTTCTCTAACTCTCCCTTCTCGTGTCCCTACTCATCATCACCAGTGAAGGTCTGCTGCTCTTCAAGTTCTCATTTATTTCTCCTCTCTTTGATATGAAGTATTGTCTTCATATTCCACTCACCTTCATCTCGTCCATCATCCTCCTCGTCTTCTTCAATGTCTTCTCTCTCTCCTCAAGTTTCCTCTTGATGTCACTCAGTGTCGCCCCCAGCTGTTTCTGTTTGGACACACAAGAGGACATGCGTGGTCAGATCAGAATTCACGTTCACTTTATGATTTCTTCTTCTCTTTCTGAGTCCTGATATTTTCAAATCACATTTGTTTGACATTTCATGACACAACTTAGATTTGATTTAACAAACAGGAATGACAATAAAGAATAAAAGAAAGGTTTAATTTAATTGAAGTAAGATTGAGTTTGGGTTTGAAGAGAACGTCAAATACAGAAGACAGTTCGAAGGCACACTGGTGTGTGAGTTAG
>NW_024377165.1:0-30656 GCF_016835505.1 Polypterus senegalus | reverse complement strand
GGGTTGGTCCCACTTTTGGGTCCCAAGGTGGACAAAGCTTCTGTGGAGGGAGCGGAAGGATGAAGAGAAGAAGTGTGCTTTTACTGTGTGCTGGGTGCTCATGGGTGCTGTAGGGAGCAGGAAACAGAGCTCCCCAGTTGTAAATAAAGCTGCGTGTTTTGTAAAAACGTGTGTCCTGCCTGTCTGTGTCGGTTAGGTGGTTGTCCAGGCATCACAACTTTACACTCTTTACAGTCATGGGAAAAAGTAGGCACCCATGACATGTTTTCTTCTTTTAAACATATGTGGACATATCAATATTTGATCTTCATTTCAACAGCATCTATGGATAAGGTAATGTCATATAACAAGCATCTTGCAACAGTTGCATATTGTACTCCATTGTATAATTTAAATTAACATAAATGCAATGTTTGCATATATAAAAGTAGGTACACCCATCTATTTATCACTACCTCAAATTAGACCAGGTGAAAATGTTTTAGAAATCTTTAGAGAGGAGCTTGTTGAAGATGGTTATATTACTTAACCATTTATTTTGGGATTGCTCTCCATTGTTGAACAATGACATTTTAATTTTGTGTAGCCAAGATCACACAAGGAGTGCTTCATAGGTTTAAAGGCCCTGTTTTTTGGCCCTTCACTTGACCCCAACAAGATCCTTGTAGGGAAAAGATAAAATATAGAAGACATGACTCTTGAAAGGCATTTCAGAGAGAGAAAGAGAGACCACTTTCCGTAAATGTCAAAAAGTGGGTAAAATTGTGTATTAAAATTTTAGGTAAAATTGTGTCAAGTTGGTATACTCATAGCTGACCCCATAGGCCTTCAAAAGAAGGTTATGGATGAATCGGAGTCTGGTAAGACATATAAAAAGATCTCCTGACTTTTGGGAAATCAACCATTCCACAGTCTGGAAGAACAAGTGGCCATTCTGACCGGGCCCACACCACCAGAGCAAGTTCAGGCCAAGAGCTGAATGGCAAGATGCTGAAAGACACCCTCAGAGCCCAGAATGTCATCATGGGACCCCAGGTAGCTCCTGAAACTGTTGATGGCTGAGGGCCTGAGCCTAACCAATAGAAACAGGCTCCACAAATGAGAACTATATGGGGTGTGTGCCAGGAGAAAGGTTTTTCAGTCCCGAATGTGCTTTTGCCATTGCCTTTACAGAATGCTGAGCTTAAGGGGTATTATTGTTGCATATTACATAGGTGTAAATTTGGGAAGAGTTGCATTCGCACGTGCGTTCTTTCTGCTGATTTATGCAGAGGAAGAATTGATTTGGCGATACACAGATTTATGCGTCTGTATTTATTTGTGCGTACAAACATTTTGTTTTGTCGGTATGCCATGTTTTATTGACTGCTATGCGGTGTTATGCATGAACACAGGCGTTGGAGCAACGCTCTTTGGAAAAAAGTTATTTGACCAAAACCAGAAGACATGTTTGGTGAAAAATAGCATTGGACCAGAAAATTTGTAGCAATTTAACATCTTTTAAAGAAAAAACATCCCTAAAGGACAAATCAGTAATCAGGCTGGAGAAAAGCTGTTCATGGTATTTTAATAACTCCTCGGCAAAAACCTTGGAGCATTTTTAAAAGCAGTCTGTTACAGCCTGGTCAAATTATCAGAGAAACAAAGAAAAAACTCATTTTATAAACTACTGTATTAACATACAGTGTCAATCAATGCAACATGTACTCTGTTGGTTCATTGGTTTACATCCAAATGACATATTTCAATAAATATCTGGATATTAGCTGTGTCTGTAAAAGTCTGACCCTAGAATCCATGGATTCTGCACTTCAATCAATCAATTGCTTTGGGTTTGTGCATTAGTGGCTAAGCGGTTTCTTCCTTTGAGGTTTTGTTTTGCCATGTGCTCGCTTCACTTGTGTATTAGATAGATAGATAGATAGATAGATAGATAGATAGATAGATAGATAGATAGATGATAGATAGATAGATAGATAGATAGATAGATAGATAGATAGATAGATAGATACTTTATTAATCCAGGGGAAATTCACATAATCTAGCAGCAGTATACTGATACAAAGAAACAATATTAAATTAAATAGAAAAAAAATGACGTTAGCATTTACTCTTCCGGTGGAATTGAAGAGTGTAAGTGTGGGGAGGAACGATCTCCTCAGTCTGTCAGTGGAGCAGGACGGTGACAAAAGTCTTACTAAAGCTACCCCCTCTGCCGGGAAATGACACTGTTCAGTGGATGCAGTGGATTATTCATGATTGACAGGAGTTTGCTTAATGCCCGCCGCTCACAGATGTTAAACTGTCCAACTTTACTCCAACAATAGAGCCTGCCTTCAACAAGTTTGTCCAGGCGTAGCGCTTTCATTTTTTATGCTGCCTCCCAGCACACCACCCAAGAGAGGGCATCGCCACAACGTTTGGTAGAACATCTGCATCTTACTGCAGATGTTGAAGGATGCCAACCTTCTAGAAAGTATAGTCTGCTCTGACCTTCTTAGAGACATCAGTATTGCAGTCCAGTCCAATTTGTCATCCAGCTGCACTCCCAGATATTTTTCTTATTTGTTTTTATTATTTATTATTATTTATTTATTTATTAGCTGCTAGGAGAGGTTCTTCTTTCTCTGGGGCTCATTTTTGCGATGGTTTGCTCTCCATTGCCTATCAGCGGATAAGCGAGTTCTCTTCTTGCTGATGTACTGCGCTTCGCTTTGGAATTAGCGGCAAACAGTTTCTCTTTGTTGGCGCTTTCACTTTGGTGACAGAGTCGATTTCTTTGAGCTTCATGCTTTAGCCTTGCACATCTAAGCCTCGCACTTGGACCGGACAGACAGACACATACACTGTAGACCTTTTATATAACTAGTTGTAAGCTGTCGTAAAAAGCCCAGGTCCTAGAAACTATTGAATTGTCAGAAAAAACTGAAATGTAGAGATGTCATGGTAATTGAAAGGAACCTGTGGACGCCCCTTTGTAGGAGGATTGGTTTTGTGATGTGTCGCCTTTGTTGTGTATTAGTGGCAGGAGGAAAAGTAAAGGGATATTGTCTTGCTGATGTTAGGCTAACTGGCTTTGTCTTTCTTCTGAGGTTTCTTTTGCTGACATGCCAGCCTTTTTTGTGTTATAGGCCCAAATGAGTTTTCTGCCTCAGAGGATCGCTTACCCTGACTCCATCTCTCACTCCAGGCGGACAGAAAACCCCACACACTTCCAGGCATAGACGTTTGGGCACTAGAGGGCGCTTTTGTCCCCAAACCCAATAGACAACGTCCAAGACACCAGGTAAAAGCACCAGGGAAAAATTTAAATTTATTTTCTTTTTATATAATGTGCATTCAAAGCACCACCACTACAATACACAATAAATCAATAATACAATTGTTTTCCTCCTTTCCCAGCAGCCCCTGTCATACTCCTCCAAACTCCAGTCGCCTGCTGGTCTCCACCAGTCCTTTATATAGTCCTGACCCGGGAAATGCTTCTCCTCTTCTTTCACGGGCTTGTTAGCACTTCTGGTCGGATGGAGAATTAATTTCCTTCAGCCTGGAAGTACTTCTGTCCTTCTGTCCCAATGACTTTGGGGGTATTTCTGACTATATTAGAAAATGAAATCCCTTGCAGCACCTTGCGGCACCCACAGTACCCACAGCAGGGCTATGAAGTTAACTCCATCTCCCATAATTCCTGTAGAATCTGGGGCACCGCTAAGCTTTCAGGGAAGTCACCATCTAACCCTGGGGTTTGTCTGAATTGAGCTGTTGGGCCCTCTCTCACAATGTTTATATATAAGATTTTGTTTCTTCTTGTGCCTTTGAGTTGAGCCACCAATTTTGGGAAAATTTCTGTCATATAACATCGGTTCATTCTGGTTCTTAGGACATCTTCTGATTTTTTTGTCATCTTTCAGTACATTTTGTTGTTCTTTATCTGGTTTTGTGCCTGAAAGGTTTTGACATTTATTAACCCTTATGCTATTTCTTTAAGCCAGTGTTTCCCAACCTCAGTCCTGTGCCCTGGTGACTGTAGGTTTTTGTTCCAACCAGATTCCTAATCAGTGACAACACCTTATAGCACTGATCTCATTTAATTAGCTGGTATTCTTTTCTTTTATTCTACTGTACATTCAGAAAAGATGTTTTTAACATTCATAAAAACATTTTGAAATATTTCTATTTTTTGCTATAGACTTAAATGTGTAACCTTTTTGTTGATTTTCATTCTATTTTGCCCTTTCTCTGTGCAGGTTTTCCCTTGTTGTATCTTATTAATAACAATTAAAATGAGCAGAGCAGACACGCTGGCAAAAATACTGAATAATTAAAGGGTGCAACTATTTAGTGTCAGATGCACTAATTAGTAAATAATGGATTAATTAAACAATTAGAATACCTAGAAAAAGTAGAATGAAAATCAAGATGAAAATATTGTTAAAAAGAAAAAAAAACATTATTCCCATATAACTGTTTAGACATTGCCTTTGATTCTGTATGTCTAATCATTATTCTCTGATGACGGGTCCTGGGAGGCTGAAAGCTCAGGAATAAAACCACATTATGATTTTGGGTTCAATTTTCTCCTTTGTGGACTTCCAGCTGCTGATATGCAAACCGCTTTATATGACAGACCTTCACCTTATATATATATATATTGTGGTAAGGGTTTGGCACCTGCCGGATGCCCGGAAGGACTGGAGGAGGCTTATTCCTCCTCCAGACCATGAGGGGCGACCATCCTGGTGGTTTTGGGACCACTGGGCAGAGCTTGAAGCTCAACCTATAGGGCCCATGGTCACTGCCAGGGTGCCCCATGCCTGAAGACCCCGGTCCTCAGCAGCCACACCCAAAGTGCTTGGGGAAAATGACCAGAAACACCCAGAGTGCTTCCGGGTGCACAGCCAGCACTTCCTCCTCACCGGGGAGTGCTGGCAGTCACTTATTGGGAGGCACCGGGAGCATTCGGGTGGATATGAAAGGGGCCTTCATCCATTCGATGGCTGGAGTCGGACAGAGGAGTAGAGGCAGACCTAAGGAAGGCAGTGTGATGGAAGGCCTGGACTTTGGGGAAGTACTGGGATTGTGTGTGCACTAATTGTAAATAGAATTATGTATAATAAATGTGTGTTTGATGAACTATCGTGTCCAGGCCAAGCTCCACAAATATATATATATATATCACTGCTCACAAAAATTAAAGGAACACTTTAAAGAAAACATTAGATACATCAGATCTCAAAAATGAATTTGGGATATCTATACAAATAACGACAGGAATGTTTTAGGAACAAAAGGATGCCAAGTCTTTTAATGGAAATAAAAGTTTTCTGCCTACAGAGGGCTCAATTATTTAGACACCCAAAATCAGAGGAAATGAAGATGTGGCAGGCTAGTCCATTTTTCAAAACTGAATTTCTGCTACTCAAAATGCTTTTCAGTATCTGGTGGCCCCACGAGCTTTGTATGCATTTGACAACGCCCGGGGTGCCCTAATGGACAACGGATGGTGTCTTGTGGCATTTCCTCCCAGATCTGTAGAGGGCATCCCTGAGCTGTTGTACAGTCTGAGGAGCAACCAGGGGCCTTAATGGACCAAACATAATGTCCCACAGATGTTCTATTGGGTTTAAGTCAGGGGTCGTGAAGGCCATTCAATTGTTTCAATTCCTTCATCCTCCAGATACTGCCTGCTCTTGCCATGGAGGCGGGATTGTCGTCATTAGGGGGAAACCAGGACCTACTGACCAGGGTAGGGTCTGACAATGGGTTTTAAAGGGTTTCATCTCGATACCTTATGGCAGTCAGAGCACCATTTCCTACGCAGTAGATGTCTGTGCTCCTCCATGGATATGCCTCCCCAGACCATCACTGACCCACACCAAACTTGTCATGCCGAATGATGTTTAAAACAGCAAACATTCTCCATGGCTTCTGCAGACCCTTCAACTTCTGTCAAGTGCTCAGGGTGAACCTGCTCATCTGTAAAAAAACAGGGGGCCATTGGTGGACCTGACAATTTGGTATTCTATGGTAAATGCCGACGAGCTCCACTCGCTGGTTGTGAGCACAGGGCCCACTAGAGGACGTTGGGCCCAGACCACCAAAAAGAAGTCTTTTCTGATTGTTTGGTCAGAGACATTCCACACCAGTGGCCTGCTGGAGGCCATTTGCAGAGCTCTGGAAATGCTCATCCTGTTTGTCCTTGTCCAAAGGAGCAGATACCAGTCCTGTTGATGGGTTAAGGCCCTTTCTATGGTCCTGTCCAGCTCCCCCTAGACTAACTGCCTGTCTCCTGGAATCTCCTCCATGCCCTTGAGACTGTGCAGGGAGACACAAAACCTTCTGGCAAGACACACATTGATGTGCCATCCTGGGGAAGTTGGATTTCCTGTGCAACCTCTGTAGGGTCCAGGTTTTGCCTAATGCTACCAGTAGTTACACTGACCATAGCGAAATGCAAAACTAGTGAAAAACAGTCAGAAAAGATGAGGAGGGAAAATGCAGTGGCCCCCACCTGTTAAACCATTCCTGTTTTGGGGGTCATCCATTGTTGCCCTCTAGTGCACCTGTTGTTAATTTATTAACACCACAGCAGCTGAAACTGATTAACAACCCTCTGCTACTTAACTGACCAGATTAATATCCCCTAAGTTTTTATTGACTTGATGCTTACTCTGATTAAAAAGTGTTCCTTTAATTTTTTTAGCAGTATATATGGAAGAAAGGTCTGTGATACTTTGCATATTTGCAGCTGGGATCTACAAAAGGAAAAGATGAATCACGTATCATAAAGTACTTTTTTTTCCCTGAGCCAGCCCCGCTAGAGTCATCATCAGAAGGTAAAGCATAGACATACAAGAAACCCTATCACAGACCTTCGCCATTCGAAAACCCGGCAAGAAGCCCTCCAATGTATCAGACGATGTGGAAATTCGGCAATCCAAGAAGCACCTATATATTGCCTTTTGATTCTGTATGCCCAAGCATATTTGGATTACTACATACATTTTGATTCTGGAGTTTATTATAAAGCATTAGAACACTCTGGATGAGAATAGCCATTCAGAAAAAACAAAGCTCACCAGGCCCAAACACAAAAGTTCTTAGTGAAAAAACTGTTGAGTTTTTTGTAAGTTCCAAAGTCCACCATCTGCCCCATTACTTGTCACTTATTCCATGTGTTTTTGGTTCTCTGTAAAGAAAATTTCCCTAATTTTGGGTTTTAAAAAATTTACTCTTAACAGGTTTCCAACTGTGTCCCTGTTCTTGATGAACTTATTTTAAAGTCACCATATCGATCCACTGGCTAACCTTCATAATTTTAAACACTTGAGTCAGGGCTCCTCTTGATCTTCTTTCTTTTTAAACTTTCCTCATAACACAGTACCAAAGGGGTCCAGTGTTTGTCTCAGGTCACTGGGGAGCATCTATGTTTTGCAAAACCCTATAGCAATCCAAGAAAAGCACCAGGACTCTAAGACTTGCAGAGATATCAGGAGCCCACACACCCCTTCCAGCGACCCCCATGAACCCCCATGCTCTCCAACCCATCTACTGACTTCACAGGAAGAGCCCCCAGAGGCTTGAATGTAACTGCTGAGGTAAGTAAACCTTCATTGTGTCACAATCTCTCCACAGACAGACACACTGCTGATGGCCGCCTAAGAGGTCATTATAGGCCTGGATGTTGGTTTTATCAGCACACCACAAGCCCAGACACTCAGACTCTCTCTCAGTCTCCCAACCAGTTCAATTCTAACCTTCTGTGTTTTTAAAAAAATATACAGCCATATGAAAAGTTTGGGAACCCTCTCAGGCTGTATAATTATTTACTCTACTTTCAACAAAAAGATAACAGTGGTATGTCTGTCATTCCATAGAAACATCTGAGTATTGGGGTGTTTTCCAAACAATAATTTTTAGTGAAGCAGTATTTAGTTCAAATGGGATAAACGGGTGTGCAAAATGTGGTCCCTTGAAATTTTGGGGTTGATTTGAATGTATTGTAAAAGAGTGAGGAGGAGACAGAAAAAGGGTTTTGGGGGATTTCGGCCCTGATATTGCGATAATCCACAATATATTCAAAAATAAATGGTCAAAAATATAAACAAAACTGTTCATATGCTGACGCCTTTAGCATGGCGTTGCCTTTTAAAAGAGGAGGGCGGAAGTGGGGGGAATGCTGGGAAGGAACCGTGAGGGAGGGATGGGATCATGACGCCAGGAAAGATGGAGGGGGAAAGGGGCGGAAAGTAGACGGGTCGGAAAAACCCCGGGTCTTATGGTGGCGGAGCGCCTTTTTTCTGTAAGGAAGCATGGGGAAAAGTTAGTCCCCCGCCATTCCCTGCCGGCAATGTCTTCCAGGTGTGTCAGATCCTTCCCTGTTCCACTACATGCGTGACAGTATGTAACTGCTCAACCTTTATTTACTTGCAACACCAAATCGGGGTTTAATTAGCTCATTAAGCCTTGAACTCTAGACAGGTGTGTCCAACTGAGTGGTCAAAGGTATTTAAGGTGGTCAGTTGCAAGTTGTGTTCCCCTTTTACTCTCGTCTGAAGAGGACAGGGCAGCATGGATCCTCAAGCAACTCTCAAAAGATCTGGAAAAAAAAGATTGTTAAATCTCATGGTTTAGGGAAGGCTACAAAAAGCCATCTCAGAGGTTTAAACTATCGTCTCAATTGTAAGGAATGGAATCGGAAATGAAGGCCACAGGCACAGTTGCTGTTTAAAACCCAAACCCAGCAGGTCTGGCAGGCCAAGAAAAATACAGGAGTGGATATGCACAGGATTGTGAGAATGGTTACAGACAACCCACAGTACAATGTTCTGAATGGCCATCACAGTCCGCTGACTTGAATATCATCGAAACCCCAATGGGATGATTTGAAGAGGTTGTCCAAGCTTGGCAGCCATCAAATTGAACTGAACTGGAGAGATTTTGTATGGAAGAATGGTAGAAATACCCCATCCAGAATCCAGACACCATCAAAGGCTATAGGGCGTCTAAAGGCTGATATATTTGCAAAAGGAGGCTCAACTAAGTATTGCTGTCATAGCTCTGTTGGGTGCCCAAATTTATATACCGTCTAATTTTGTTATGATGCATATTGCATATTTTTTTGTTAATCCAATAAACTTAATGGCACTACTGAAATTTCCTATGTCCATAAGGATGCCATATTTTAAAAGGAAGTTGCTACTTTGATAGCTCAGCAAATGAGAAAAAAAATCCAAAGAATTAAGGGGGGTTTCCCCAAACTTTGTATGTATAGTACTGGGGTGTTATTCCATTGTGCATGTTAGCCACTATGAATGTAGTGAGAAGTTAAAAATGGACCCCTTTATTTGCTAACTAAAAGATTACAATATGCAAGCTTTGAGGCAACTCTGGTCCTTCCAGGTAAGATGTCATACAGAGACTGGAGTTCCCCGTGTTTATATAGACACCAGGACAGATACAGCACTGGAAAACCTTTAAGTGAGACATCTTAAATAAAAAAAAAATAGACCTCTCAGGTTAAGATTCATTTAGAAGAGAGGAGAAAATGTATAGCCAAGAAACTAATACATGGAAACAACGATGGTACCTTGGAATAGTGTTCATTATGTAGAACAAGGACTATAGATGACAAATGATGAAATAGAAGCCTCAAAAGTAATTAAAACACAGTATGAGTGCATTTACAGTGTGATGATGGCTGGGACCCTCCACCTGAAAGGACCAGGACCAATCTATCCAGAATGTTACCTTCCCGAACTGCTAGATGGCAGTCCCCGGGATTGCAGCTGTGCCTCAGACTCCCGCCGGGCTTCATGGGAGTTGAAGTTGGTTACAGCCCTTTCGGATCAGAGGAGCCCTTTGGCGATTCTTCCGCCACACCCAGAAGTGCTGCCAGAAGTAGGTCACTGAGAACCTGGAGCACTTCTGGGGTGTTATAAAAGAGCAGCAGTCGTTACTCCAGGGATAGAGTCATGAGGAAGAAGACAAAGCCTGAGGAGGAGTGAGGCGTATGGACTGAAGGCAGAAGATACTGTATATAGGTATGTTGCAGTGTTTGTGCACTTTAAAGTGTAAATCCTGTAAACCGGTGTTTAGTTTGAACTTGTGTCCTACCTGTGTGTGTTCAAGAGGGGCTGTACACCCTGATGGCTTCACAACTGTAATTGGCTGAACAATGGCACCTTGCCCTGCTCTTGTGCTCTGATTTTGTTGAGTTTTTACTGGTAGTCAATACATGGATGAATTTGTACAGCACGGCTTTAACAAACCAGCGTGGGAAAATTTAAAGGAGCAACCTTTATATGTGGTGTGCCGTGATCCAGCCTAGAAAAACCACATGGCGGCCTTGCAACACGATGTTCCTGGATGGCATTTCTGTGTTTTATTTCTGAGCTTTTTTTCTGGGCACATAAAGCCATGCCAATCGCTTCTTGTTTGCACACAAGCCTCATTAGATGAGATAGCAGGACTGCCCCGGATTGCTGCTCACAGATACATTTCTGAGGCCTTCCATACTGAAACGATTATTCCTCGGAGCGGAGGAGGCTGCCGTCGTCAAACATAAAAACCCAAAGGGGCAACATCCTTTGAAATGGATATCTGTTTACAGATTGAAGCTGGCCATCGGTGGTGGCTGATACCCTCAGAGAAGCTGATTGATTGCAGATGTCTATAAATGTGGCGCTATCTCTAATGGCTTGTCGAAGTTCTCGTGATTCCAGGTAACGTGTAATGACCTTCCTGGGTCTTAATGAATGGAGTCCGGGAACAGTCGCATTGTTTTGCCACAGCAGCCTGCAGATAATTGCGGTGTGTCTTTATTGCCTGATCCATCAGGACAGTTTGTACCGGAGATATTTTTAGCTGCTGGGCTTTTCCCAGGTGTCCTTATCTCATTATGTGCAGTTGGCATTTTTAGAATTTCCTGTCTCAGCGAGTGTGGAAGCCGTGGGTTTTACATTCCTTGGGATGTATTGGGAAGCACACCAGTGCTTAAAGATTTCCATCATGGTCTACTATTCTAGGAATGCTTTATTTAGTCATAATTTGATAAGTTGTCATTGTTTGCTTTTATTTGTTAATTATGAGGCGAGACACAAAAATGACCAGATTGGTATAAAAAAAAAAATGTATTGCTGAATTATATCATTCTAAACATTGTCATCTTCTATATACTCCCGTCCCAATCTCTACACCGCCCATATCGATCTTCCATTGATTGAAACAGTGCTTGCCTTTTTTGTCTTCACTTCATCCATTAAAGAAAAATTTGTTCTTTCGGTCACTTTTGTTTTTTGGGAACAAGAAAAAATCACAGAGAGCTAAATTGGGTGAATAGGAGAATGATCAAGTCAAAACTGCTTTACAGAAAAGAGAAAATTCACTGTTTGATTTTTTACCTAACATTATAGCGCAACTCATGTAGCGATTGTTGTGCAGATACTGACTGGGCTGATCCACAGGATATACCTAGCTGGTCGACAGTTTAAGAGGGCGATAGGAGGTGTAGTTCTATGATTCATGTCCAGCCAACCTCCAGATGGTTTACCAGAAGCCCCAAGCCCAGTCCGGTTATTTTTGTGTCTCACCCGTATGTCTAATTAAAAATATACACTGTAGGATTTTGTTGTGATGGTTGTGACGGTCTGGGTTAGTTCCACACCCAAGGTCATTTCGGGAATCGCAAACCGTATACAAGGATGAGCAAGGCAAATGAGAATACAAATAGTCAGCAAGGGGTTGGTGCAAAGTGGAGAAGTTCTTTTATTTGAAACGACAAACAGACAGTGTCCAAAAATGTGGCAATATTTTTGATAAATAAATAATACACAATAAAAACAGTGTCCATGTGGACATAAAATCCAAATGAATATATCCCATGAAAAACAAGGTTAAAATCCCAGGCGTATCTTTCCTTTATAAAATTCATGGGCCCCAGCACCTTCTTCCTAAAACTGACATTTCTTTGCTTACCTCAGACAGGATTTCAGCAGCCAGCAGAGATGATGGCCAAAGGTGAAGCCAACTCTTATGCTGCTTGGGTCCCCCGCCTCCAACCCTTGGCCTTACGCGGGAGGTCTACTGGAGCAGTCGGTCACTCCTTCTTCTGAAATCACTGCCATGCACATCTAGCAGGACCGTCTTTCCAACCACCTGATTCTATTCCATTGTGGAGGCTATTCCTTGGTTCTGCCTTTTTCTTTCTACTCCCATAACCTCCATTCTTGCTTATTCTCTTGTGCAGACTCCCTTTACTAAGTCAGTTGGGTGGGGGTGTTCCTCCCTTTGCTCCAAGGTGTGAACAAGCACATGACTGACACACTCTCATTTGGACATCAACACAATCAACCTCACAGTGGTGTGTGCACACTTACACGTGCATTTGCCCCTCGATTATTTACATAAACACATCACCACGGACCTTTTACCATAATGTTAGACTAAGGCTTATGGAGGATCTTTAATGGAAAATTAAAATAAATGAAAGGAAGCAATTATGAAACAGGTAATCCTATGAATATTGTCACACATTGGGACAAAAGGAGAAACTCCGAGCCTCAGGAATGGTAAGCCTACCATCCCTAGTGCCTGAGAGACCACAGTCATTTATACTTGCTTCTCACCGTCTCTTGATGGTGTAAATCTTCCAACCACTGGACTGCTACAAACAGGTTAACAGAACATATTGGATAAGAAGGGAAATACAGGCACATGTGTGTGTGGAAATGTGGCTGTCAGGTAATGGAGTATAACTGGTAACCTGCCAGCACCTGTATGTTTAACCCGGTTTTGATGGAACCTGGAAAATGTAGTGTATAACTGGCCAGGGTTAAAACAGGGCTTGGCTAAATAAACTACAGCGTTATTAAACGTTTGTCATTGTGATAGTCATAACAATATCTAAGCAAACAGGGAAATTGTCACACTGTAATATAAAGGGAATATTTTCTTTGAGTTGTCAGTGTCATTGAATCCCTGTAGTTTTTCCATCATAATGTTTCTTGTGTGCGGCAGTTTCGTCGCTGCTCTTCAGGAAGGTTGTGTGTGTAATTTGTTTTTGTTCACTGTCTCGTGCAAGACTTGCTGCCACTGATCTCCAGATAATATCGCTATGTGGTTTCTCATATGTTGTCTTTGTTGTTCTAAGGCATCTTGCCTGTGCTGGTTGGTCTGGCGTGATGTAGATATTTCTGCTTCTTTATGTTGGTGTGAGTATATAGGCTGGCGGGACCATTTCTGTTGGTCGAAGTTGGGCTTTATGTGCCTTTTCATTTTATCGGAGGCTTCTAGTTGAAGTGAAGGAAAAAGGAGCTGTAAAATGGTAGTGTCATAATGAAGTTTGGGTCAGTAACATAGTATGCACCAAATAAACAGTCAAATACCATAGTCGATAATTGGTCACGCTTGAAGAACTGAAGTCTTGAAGATAAGCCTGAGAGAAAAACCTGCCAGGAACAAAGTTTCCCTCGTATTGTTTTGGAGGGATAGAGTAACTGTGGCAACCATTGTTTATAGAGTAGACGGACACAAGCGAATAATATAAGATTGGAAAATCAGACTTTGCAATTGCATGAATAAAAAAGTACCATTTCCGTTAGCAGAAATAGCCTAAAGCCTGATAGAAATCTATGTTTTGTACATAATACTTGTATGCAAAATTTGGTTGTCCTAAGTGAAAGTGTGCCAAGTTATTGTGTTTACACACACACAGACATAATCTCCAAAATGGTATTTTCAGACTCAGGAGGTCAAAAATCAACATTCATCAAAGATTCAAAATCAAATTTTTGACGATTACAATACTTTCCCTATGAGAAAGTAAATCGACCTCAGGAATTCTAAAACATCGAGATCAGCAAAATCTCGAGATTAAATTTCTTGGACAATTACAATACTTTCCATAGACTTCATATACAAGAAGGTAAAAAAAAAGAGAAAAGTTTAACCAGAAAGCTGGAGCTGAGAGAAGTAAGCTGAGTGGGCATAGCTGCCAGACGCGGGTCAAACTCGACAAGAATCAAATCCCATCTGATAATCTAACGGAAGTGTAACCACCAAAAGAAGAGGACAGCGAGGAATCGGAAATCAAGGAGGTTGAGAATGAATTGATTTTCCTTCATACACATTGGAATAGAAAGGTTATGCCAAGCCCAAGATGAAGAGTACTGGTAGCTGTTCTCATTGTATTGCATAGGCAGTTATATAAAAGGACTGGACATAATGCCTGTGTAATTTAAGTCAAGCCGTTGGGCAGCATGCACTGGTACAGGTGTTGCCGCACCCACAACATGGTGAAACAACTCAGGATCCCGGTTTGCAGCCCCCTAGGCAGACACGCAGTCCAGTTCCTCGCCTTCCCAATTAACCCTCTATCTGCCGCAGCCAGGTGTTATGTGGTGACCCTGGCCTGGTCCAGCCACCGGTCCCCAGCAAAGGATCTTACAAGCCGGATCACCCTTGGGAAACGCACCACATGGCCATAGTGCCAACTGACACTCCCTCACAATGCAGGTAAATCTGCCTCATTCAGGACTCCATGAGCAACGGCTCATTCGAGACAAAGTCAAACCAACAGTACCCAAGGATTTTCCAGACAGACACAGTACCAAAGGAGTCCAGTTTCATCTCAGGTCACTGGATAGCATCCATGTCTCACAACCATATAGCAAGACAGGAAGCACCAGGACTCTAAAGACTTGGACCTTCGTCCTTTTGCACAGATATCAGGAGCGCCACACACCCCTTACCAGCGACCTCATGACCCCATGCTCTCCCAATCCGTTACTAACTTCATAGGAAGAGTTACCAGAGACATGAATGTCGCTACTGAGGTATTTAAACCTTTGACGTGGTCAACACTCTCTCTGCAAACAGACACACTGCTGATGGCTGTGCCTAAGAGGTCATTAAAGGCCTGGATCTTGGTTTTATCAGGACACTTGCTAGCCCAGACCCTCAGACT
Source organism: Polypterus senegalus (assembly GCF_016835505.1). Taxonomy (NCBI): domain Eukaryota; kingdom Metazoa; phylum Chordata; class Cladistia; order Polypteriformes; family Polypteridae; genus Polypterus; species Polypterus senegalus. The sequence continues at coordinate 15,691 of NW_024377165.1, read as the reverse complement.
CCTCACTCAGTCGCCGAGGACCCGATCAGAGCCTCCATTGACTACGTGAAAATAACAGCATCCAGCAAAGTCAAGATCTGTGAATCTTCTTCACCAACAGATGCCCCACAGCTGTTGGACTGCACGAACTTGCTCAACACCCAGTCGATACAAGCATTGAACAGAGTAGGAGCAGAACACACCGCTGACAAAACCTCAGAATCAACTGGGAAAATGCAGGGTCCTGCCTCCACTCTGCACAGCACTCGCAGTACCAGTGTCCAGGCAGGCCATGATATCCAGCAACCTCGAGGGGATCCCACAAACCCTCAGGATGTCTCCACAGGGCAGCGCGATCAACTGAGAATTCTTCGCAAAGCATTCAACTCTTTAAGTCAGTAATAAATAATAATAATTTTTACATTTATATAGCGATTTTCTCACAATTCAAAGTGCTTTACACAGTGAGAAGTGAGCCACTTCCCCACCACCATTAAAGTGTACCATCCATTTTGTGCCAGTATGCTCCACCCCATGAGCTATTAGGTGTTGAAGTGTTGAGAGAGATAGTTAGTGGGTGTTTAGGGGCTAGAATGATTAGGCCATGGGGCAATTTATCTAGGATATCAGGATACCCCTACTCTTATGAAAAGGATGCCCCGTGAACACAGAGTCAGCTTGGTTTCATGTTTAATCCAAAGTATGGCATCATTTTACAGTACAGTGTCCTTAGAAGCTGCACTGGGGCATTGGGATCCCCATTCAGACCACTGGCCCCACCAATACCACTTCCTGCAAACAACCAAAGTTTTTCCTAGTTGGTCTCCCTTCCAGTAATGGCCAGGTCTGAACATGCTGAGCTTCAGGTGGAGGACCTGTTCTGAAGTGCATGTGGTATGGCTGCTGTTTCTAGTAGTGTATTATATGCATACGTATGGTGATTTATACTGTATGCATTATTGTTATTTGTGTATTATGTGTATGATTGTGTCACTGCAACGTGATTTATTTGTTTACCTAACTTCCAAATACACTTTAAGAATTATTTCTAAGGCTTTCATAGGGTTTAAATTTTTAAGCTATAAATACAACAACAACAACAACATTTATTTCTATAGCACATTTTCATACAAACAGTAGCTCAAAGTGCTTTACATAATAAAGAATAGAAAAATAAAAGACACAATAAGAAAACAAATAAATCAACATTAATTAACATCGAATAAGAGTAAGGTCCAATGGCCAGGGGGACAGAAAACAAAAACCCAGACGGCTGGAGAAAAATAAAATCTGTAGGGATTCCAGACCATGAGACCAGCCCCTCTGGGCATTCTACCCAACATAAATGAAACAGTCCTCTTGGATTTAGGGTTCTCACGGAAGGGCTAGAGGTAGGGCTTTGCTCAAATGCATAGGAGGGTAAAATTATTTTGAAACTCATAGTTTCAGCAATTCTTAATTTTGAGTTTTAAAGACAAGTGTGACTACGCCAAATAGGGTGGACATAAGGACATCATTGGCCACAGGCCTAGTGAACATAAACTAAGTGGCTACAGCCACCATATGATAATGCCAAAAATATATAAAATGGCACAACCAAATAATAAGTCAATTTTATAAATTAAATCTAAGAGTTACATTTTCCAAAATTTAACAAATAGGAGGAGCCAAAAGAACTACCACATTTACTAAACGTTCATTCTACAAAAATGCTACAATTTAAAAAATAAATGTCATACGACATAAGAAAGGTATAAAAACAACAACAACATTTATTTCTATAGCACATTTCATACAAAAAGTAGCTCAAAGTGCTTTACATTATAAAGAATAGAAAAATAAAAGACAAAATAAAAAAATTTAAAAAAATAAGGCAAAACTCATTAACATAGGATAAACGTAATGTCCGAGGCAGCAGACAGAAAAACAATAAAAACTCCAGACTGCTGGAGAAAAATAAAAACTGCAGGGTTCCAAGGCCACAAGACCACCCAGCCTCCTCAGGCATTCTACCTAATAAATGATCAGTCCTCATTGTACTAGGGTTCTCATGGAAGGACTTGATGATGACGGGTCACGTGGACTTCTGCCTTTAATCCATCAATGTAGGAACATCATGGTGCTTTGATTAGGTGATGGTGGCGCAGGTTGCACCACAGAAAACTGGGAAAAGAACAGAAGAGACAGTAGGGCTAGTACGGATTTTGGAGCCACCAAGTAATAGTAATGATAATTAATTGAATATACAGAGTATGAGAACTAAACTGAAATGAAATTATGAAGTCATAAAGTGGAGCCATAAGAGCTCCACTGTATTAGCCTGGTGAATTCTATTGGCAGGCTATTCCAGATTTTAGGTGCATAACAGCAGAAGGCTGCCTCACCAAAATAGATTTTTTCACTGTATTTTAAAAAAGACGTCTTCAAGACAATTCCTGAAGCTTGGCATGACTCATTCGGGGGATTTGTGGGGAATAGCATCCTGAGGGCTTCAAGGTTTTGAGGTCAGGTGGTATACCTTTGACTTGAGATGACACCACAAGAAGAATCCCATGGAGCCAGATCAGGCTACAGGCTACCTGACATCGCCTGGCAGGAGATCACCTTCCAGATACACTCCGCAAAACTTGCACGGATCTCTGTTCCATATGTGCTGTTGCTCCACCACATCCATTTCTTCCAGTTCTCTAGCATTTCAATGTAACGCTCTGAAGTGACAAAAAGTCAGGGCCTACAATGTCAATCCTGCAACGCACACCAAACTGTAACACGTGTGCTTACTGTGCAGGGTCTCTGATGGTTGGTTTCAGCCCAATAGCGAAAGTTTTGTTATTTACAAAACCATTCAAATGGAAATGTGCCTCGAATGGTTTGTTGAATGTTGTAGACAACTTTCTACGCTCTCCCAGTCTCTCTAAGTGAGTTCCTGCACTCAATCATTTTGAATGGATGTAAATGAAGGTCTTGTGCAAAATCCTCTTCAAAGACGTGTTGGAAATGCCTAAGGCAGAAGTGCGTTGAACGCTAGGAGACTGTGAAATGGATGCTCTTACAGCTTGGATGTAAGGTGTTTGTACAGTCCAAGGATGGCCTGAAGATTTTCTGTTCAATGTTACGTCTGTCTAAATTTGGCCACCCACTGAAGAATTGTTTTCCTATTTGGGACATCACCATTAAGAGGAATGCTAGTGCATTTGGAAAGAGTGATAATGGATTCATGTTTTGAAGAACGCTCGACAGCGAAAGCACGGTGCACACGGACCAACGAGTGGCCGACTGAAAACTTCTAGAGGCCTCATCAAAGGACCCCAGCCCAACCCACTCAGCTGCCTCTACCTCATGTAATGACCTTGAGAAATGAACTATTTCATTTTGGCTCATCCTGTATAACAAAATGTATGTATTTATACAAACAGCAAATCTTGAAATTGGAAAACTTTATGTTGTTTTCACAATGTAATGACTCATTCATAGATACTGCTGAATTTTCTTCATGGGTTTATTTATTTAATTTCCTTTTATTTATTTAATTTGGCACAAATGTTACCCAGGCCTGCTCAGCATGAACCCTAAATTAATTAAAGCATTGAGTAGGCTGGTATTAATTAATTACTTTGTTTATTGAGCATATCGGATCGGACCAGATCACTAAGGTTCAGATGACTTACATGCCATCACCGCTTCACTTCTACTCAGATTTGCTTTGAGCTTATAAATGAAAACAAAAGGCACAGCTTGTGTGTTCTTGTGCACCGGGGAGACAAAGACAGCACTCCCCTCACTCTTCAACACACTGTACGTTGACACAGTTTTCATCTGAATGAATTGTCACAAAGCCCTCTCAGCCTTCAGTGAACACCTCACCACCAAGGCAGAGCAGCTAAAACACTTTGGTTTAATTGTAGGTTTGGTGTCAAGAGCATGTTAGTGTTCCGCTACTTCCTTGAAATTTCAAAGAGCTCAAATAAATCATTCTAGCAAAAATAATTCAATTCAATTAAATTCAGTCCATAAGCAGACTTCCACTTCCAGCTCAGTGTGCTGTACAGTAGTTTGTGAATAAAGTATCATTAAATAAAGCAAACTCATGGAACATAAACACTGCATAATAGTGAGACATAAATAAAACCATCATCCAATATAGAAGAACTTTAAATAAGATTAGTTTAGATCAGCAGTTCACAGACTGGTCCTTAGGGACCCCTGGAGGTGCAGGATTTGTTCCAATCAACTTCTGTTGTTAATTGGACTCCTGGCCTATAAGTGAGCTGCTATTTCCCAGTTTCTGCGCTTTGGAGTCAATGAAGAAATTACATAAGTGGGTTATTACATTTTAATAAACAATATGAATTTATATGTGGATAATTATTTTCCTACTTTTTTATTTATGTTCACCATGATTTCCATTCTGCCTTTCCATTAGTGAGTAATTAGTGGGTCTGACACTAAAGCAGCTGCAGCTTTTCATCATCTATGGTGTTCACTCGGGTATCTTCTTCGTTAGTTTTTATTTTGTCACTATTAAGACAGAATGAAGGGAGCAGACCACACAGAATAAGGGAAAAATAAGAGAAAAGAGCAAAAAGAGTTACACATTTAAAGCTAATTTATGTTTTATAATTTAAAATTATATGGCTGTGCTTTTTAATGCAGAATAGAGAAAGAAAAATAGCAGTAATTTGAATCTGGTTGGAAAAAAATCTTTGGAATTTCCCTGGGATTAATCAAGTATCTATCATCTATCTATCTATCTATCATCTATCATTCATCATTATCTATCTATCTATCTATCTATCTATCTATCTATCGAAAACCACACAGGGCCCAGGACCAAGTTTGGAAACCACTGGTTAAATAAATGTTATAACCCATATGGAAATTTGGAATTAACCTACAGCACATAAACATACAGCAGAAGATATCAAAAAAACAAAATAGAGTCGAAGAAGAGAATACAGCCAATCAATCAATAAATCAATCAAAAATTTCAAATTGTAGCAAGCTAATTTAATGACTTTCGTATGTATTTTGTGTCAGTCCCATCTTTCTGTAGTGTTGTCCTGTTTACATGGTCTGTGTGTACTGTATGTATATATGCACCGGGAAACCAGGGAAGGATAACACAGGGGAAACCCCTTGGCCCCTCAACAAATTGGTCCTCCAATTCCATCACCTGATCCAATCATTCGTTTTTAAATGAAAGGACAGAGCCAAGAAAAAGGCAGCAACTCAGATCATTCACCCTTTTGTCTAGCTGCCTTTCAACCCCCGGAAACAACAGCTTTCACCGCTAAATCCGAGTTCTGGATCACGCCACATACGAGGATAAACACAGTGAGACTGTTTCTTGTTGTTTGGGAGAGGAGAGCCATTATTTTATCCATGTACTTTCCATAGGACTATTTTGCAGCTTTTTTTTCTAAATTTTTCTTTGAACATTCTGGTTGTTTTTGAGCTAAGTATCATAGTTCGCTTGTGGTACTGATTTATTTGCATGATTGGAGAGGTTGCATGGCCAGGGGAGGGGGGACAGGCCCCCCTCTACACGCCAGCCTTGGGCATATCTTACATCCGCTTAGCTAGTGAACAAAGGAACTACTTAATGGATTTAGATAGGCCTTTTTCAATTTGCTTGAACATTCCAGCTGATTTTGCAACTTCTCTCATCTCGCTTGAATCATAATTCACTTACAGGACCCTTTATGTATATTTGCGCAATCAAACAGACTTTGGGCAGAGGGAAGAATGATGTCAGGAGTAAAAGCTGGGCAGGGCCATCTTCACTGTCCTGTTTCACTTCTACACGGGCAAAGCCACAGGGCACAGCTAATAATCCATAAATGGAAAGTCTGACTTGACCTAACTTTTTAGAGCTAGGCCACTTGGCCAACTCACAATTCGGGAAAAAATCCATGGGAAGAGGAGGACCCAGACCCCTGTTCTGAGTTTTTAGTAATGGAAGAAACTTCAAAGGACAACTAACACTGCAAAACTACATCAATCTGGGCTTTATGACAGTGTGGCTGGAAAGAACCTTCCTCTGCAAATAGACACATGGAAGTCCACTTGAAAAGACAACTAATGGGCTCTCAAGACTCTTTACTCTGATAAAACCCAAAATTTGCCATGTCTGGGGGAAACCAGGCAGTGCTCATTACCATTGTAATACCATTTCATTGGTGAAGTATGGTGGTGGTAGCATCATGGTGTGGGGGTTTTTTTTCAGTAGCAGGGACTGGAAAACTAGACAGAGTTGAAGGAAATGTAAAAGGACAATGTGGACAGATACCCTTAGTAAAACCTCTTTGAAGAGCTATGGTCCTTAGACTTTTGAAGGTTTCTTTTATCAGAACAATGACCCAAGCACAAAGATAAGATGACACAGGGGGATGGGTTCAACTGTGGGAATGACTTTAAGCTGCCCAGTCAGAGCCCAGTCCTGGACCTGATGAAATGTCTACAGAGAGACCTGAACTAGCTGTCTCCCGATGGTCTCCATCCAACCGACGGACCTTGAGGGATCTTCAGATAAGAATGGGAGAGAATTAGTCAAGCAAGAAGACTCCAGGCTTTACTGTAATCACCACCACAAAGGGTCTGTATAGGTACTTGTGTCAATGTGATATTTCCATTTTGCACAAATCCCTAAAGTTCTGTTTTGCTTTGCCGTTCTGGGTATTGAGGGTGGCTTGCTGAGATTAAAATGTTAAATTATTGCAGCATAAGGTTGCCCTCATAGCAAAATGTGTGCAATGTAAGGGTCCATATATGTTCTGAAGGTCTGTAGACCTTTCACAGCTTCAATTCTGGATGGATTACATTAATTTGGTATTTATACCTGCCAGATTTGCACCCACTACTCCTCTGCAAGGCTGTGATTGACTAAGACTTCAGAAAATGCATGAATGGATTACAAATAATTTGTTTAACAGCCTTATCCTTATGTACTTTTTGACACATTGCATTATAAGCTGCTAAGCTCTTTTCGCTACAGAAAACATTTTGCCTCCACCATGACCGAGACCCAACATGCGAGCGGCTTGTTATACAGTACTCTAAATAGTGCAGTAAATGTTGATAACAGCCTGGCATCTGAAATTGTTTAAAATGAAAGTGCGCTGTTGAAAGGTCAAGCTTGAGAATAAAAAAAATGCCATCAGGCAAAAAAGGTGATAAAGTTCAAAGAAGCTGACAACTAAGACAAGTAGAATGAAAGAAAATAGGGCTAAGATGTGCATGCTTGACACAAGACTGGCACCTTCTGACTCAGTCTGTATAATCAGGATCTGCTTGGGAAGTCAGATCTAATAATGGCGCTTAAGACAGATGGCTTTTGTGCCACTGCAGTGACTGAGCTACTTAATGGAGCAGAGCTGCTTCCCAGTGGCTTTGTGAGAGAGAGTAAGAAGCAGGGAATATGCCTGGAAAAGTGAAAAAGGAAGAGGTGCTCTTCTTTATGAATGATGCTGTTTGAAGGATTATTCCAGTAATTCCCTTTCATGGAGCTTGTTACAGTGGATTCAGAAACTATTTATGTGCCTTCCTTTTCTGTAAACTTTATTGTGCTGTTGATTTAACTGGAAAAGGATAAACCTGCCAGTTTTGCCTATCAAGCTACACTCAGTAACCCATAATGGCAAAATTAGAACAATCTGGATGACAGCAGGCCATTCAGCCCAACAAAGTTCCCCAGTCCCATCCACTTCAATCTTCAAAATAATTCAAGTTGAGTTTTGTAGGTCTCTAAAGTCTCTATTGTCTACCACACTACTTGGTCACTTATACTGTGTGTCTGAGGTTCTCTGTATGAACAAAAACTTCCAAATGCTTGTGTGAAATTTAGTTTCCATCTGTGTCCCCATCTTCTGACAAACTCATTTTAAAGTCCCCATCTCAATCCACTTGACTAATTCCCTTCATAATTTTAAACATTTTCTTTGCTTAAACTGTAAAGGCTCAGCTGTTTTAATCTTTCATCATAATTCATCCACCACAATTCTGGAATGGCGGCATGGTGGCACAATGGTAGCGCTAATGCCTTGCAGTAAGGAGACCTGGGTTTGCTTCCGGGTCCTCCCTGTGTGGAGTTTGCATGTTCTCCTGTTCTCTGCGTGGGTTTCCTCCGGTGCTACTGGCTTACTCCCACAGCCCAAAGACATGAAAATTGTGCTTGGTGTGTGTGTGTGTGTCCTCTGGTGGGCTGGTACCCTACCTGGGGTTTGTCCTGCCTTGTGCCCTGTGTTGGCTAGGATTGGCTCCAGCAGACCCCCGTGACCCTGTAGTTAGGATATAGCGGGTTGGGAAATGACTGACTGACAATTCTGGAATCTGCCTAGTTGCTCTTCTCTTTATTTTTTCTAGTGCTTCTTCTTGTTTATGGAGACTAAAACTGCACACAGGACCCCAGATGAGGCCTCACCTCCTTGGACTTGTACTCCACACATCAGGGTGCTATATAACTTGATATTCTGTTAGCCTTCTTAATGGCATCTAAACACATCATGGAAAAAAACTTATCTATGTTCAAAGATGACAGTTACAGAGTCCAGATGAGAAAGCAGAACATTTCTTTATTTGCAAGTTATGCACACATTTCTCAGTCCATGGAGCAAACCATCAATTAAACAATTCATCTCATTTTATATATTTTTTCTTATTACATCATCTAACTCTTAATATGCAGAACTATTACCTCCAATCACAAGTAATTTCTGACTTGTGTCGATTCTCTCAATGTTCTGAACACCACTTCATTAAGAGCAGTGTTAACTGATTCTCCCATAGATCTTAGCAGCACTCCTAGCACATGGAGTGGACAATCCCATCAGTTTATCCCTGCTTTCTGGAGGGTGTTCATTATTCATTTACCTTATTCTGACATTGGTAGCTTTCTAAGATGAGTCAGAAAATTCACTTTCAGCTTTAAATTGCATTTAGTTAACTCTTGAGATACATTCATTTATTTTCCTTATGTTTAATAATTCATTCTGTTCAGATTCTTTTTATACAGTATATAAGAAATAAGTGGATGGGACTGGAAGCTTTGTTGGGCTGAATGGCCTGTACTCATCTAGAGTGTTCTAGTGTTCTAATGTTCTAATAGATAGATAGCTAGATAGAGATACTATATAACTGACAGATCTATCTAGCTATCTATCTATATTAATTTATATATATTCTCTCTATATATAAAATCCTAAGCCTAAAAGTACAACAATTTTGTGCAACAATTTTATGTGATGTTTTATGTCACATTTTTGTTCATGCTTTAAATTGGGCTTATTTTAAACCCCTACATATACATGTTTGATCTTTCTTTTCAGAGTTTATTGAATTTTAAATGTGATGGTTGATTTTCAGATTCTTATTTCGTTTTTAAATTATAAACTAAAATATCAAGAAAGTGGTTTTAATATAGAGAAAGTTGTGCTTTTATTTTTTGATCGAAAGTAAACTTTCTTTCACGGGAACAAATTATTTAAAAAAATTACCATCCATAACACCAATGTTTGTATTAAGGTGATTTAGTCAGCTGAAGGTGGAGTTATGATGACCCATTGAATACCACTTTAGTTTGATTAAGTGATTTTCCTGTTATTTAAAAAGGTTTTTTTATCTATAAGAATGTCAGTTAAAACTAATGGATTGTTTATTTAGTCTTTAAAAATACCATCACGCATAGTGGACCTCTGTTTAACGGGATTACTCCAATCAGTAAGAGAGTAAATATTTTATTCTCATTGTAATTTTTCTATTACATTATAAGAAAGGTGCTATATTGCACCCAACCTAATACAGATTCACACTGGAGGCACGTGATAAAACTATGGCCATTGAGTGGTGGTGCTGGCTCCCCTTATGGCCCACCTGGAAGTACTCCAGGTGCTTGATTACCTTTTCCGGTGCACTCCAGGGTGGGGCTGAAATTAGTCCAACTGGGCTCAGGATCCATGCCACACCCCGAGCTATCCCAGATCCACACAGGGCTGTGGAGAACTCCATCTCCCATGAAGCCCTGCAAGAGACTGAGGCACCGCTCCAACCTGGGGTTAGCCATCCAGAGTCCAGGGTGAGGTACTGCACTGTCCAGGGCTGCTCCCCCTGAATACACATCGATGGGGCGTCCCAGCCGAGCATGGGACCCGGCTGTCTGCCTTATACATATTTATAGAATTTTGTGATTTTGACTCCAATAACTAATCATTTTTCTTTTGTACATTAATTCATAAAGTATATATATGAATTTTATCTGGCCAGGGTGGCCTCGGGATGGAAGGAGAGAGGGATGCAGCTACAGGGCTTTGTCTCTACCAGGATACTAGATGGCAGCAAGCACTGGCCAGATCCCCATGGTTGCCCACAAACCATGCCCCTGGTATTATAGTCTTGGAGGACAGCCATGAAGGGTCCTGTGGGGGCTGCAAGAGCTGAGGCTATGGGATATGGGAGTCCAGGACGTGCTTCGGAGCTGCAGTGTCATATCATTGGGAGCACTCCTGGGGATTAAATAAAAGGTGCTGCCTGCCTTACATCAATAAGCCAGGAGGATGAGGAGGATAATGCTTATGCAGGAGGAGTGGAGGAGGCAATGAAAGCCAGAGAGAAAGAAGAAAAGAAAAGAGCTGCGCTCATTGTGATTTTGTACTAGGCTGTGGTGGGAAACACTTGTTTTAAAGAGTTCTCATAAAAAAGACTACTTAGCCTTGTAACTTGTGTCTGAACCTGCTTGTGTTGAGTGCTTGGGGAGCTGGATATATACTGCAAGGGGCTGGCACCATGCCCAGGGTTTGTTTCCTGCCTTCGCCTCTGTGTTGGCTGGTCTCCAGCAGACCCCGTGACCCTGTTGTTAGGATATAGCGGTTGATAATGGATGGAGATAGATATATACAGTATATATATATATATATATATATATATATATAATATATATATACATACATACTGTATATATATATATATTTGTAATAGATTGTAACTTTGTAATTTTGTAATTATATTGTATATTAACTCATAAACATTGTCTGGATTTTGATAGTGATAAGTCCAATACAACTCACAATTCCTAAGAAGGGTGTACAGTAATCCTCGCTACATTGCTCTTCTACTTTCGCTTTACTCCATCGATGATTTAAATGTAAGCATATCTAAATATATATCACAGATTTTCCTGCTTCACGGATTTCTGTGGACAATGGGTCTTTTAATTTATGGTACATGCTTCCTCAGTTTGTTTGCCCACTTGATTTCATACAAGGGACACTATTGGTGGATGGCTTAGAAGCTCCCCAATCAGAGCACGTACATATTAACTAAAACTCCTCAATGATATAAGATATACTTCCCGCAGTGCTTGATTGTTTGCTTTTCTCTCTCTGACATTCCCTGCGCTCTGATGGAGGGATGTGAGCAGAGAGGTTGTTTGCACAGAGGCTGTTGCCTAGAGGATCAGACTCACCTCTACAAAATGCTGTCTATCAGGCTTCGCATACTTAAAAGCCGAAAAGCATGTATTGATATTTTGATTGTTTGCTTTTATCTTGCTTCTCTGACATTTCGCTCCTGACAACATTCTTTGAAGAGGAGATATGTTTGCATTCTTTTAATTGTGAGAAAGAACTGTCATCTCTGTCTTGTCACGGAGCACAGTTTAAAGCTTGACTAAAGGGTGTTATTTCATGTATAGAGGGCTCTAATAATGTTAACACTGTGAGTGAGTTTATAAGGGCTTAAAATCTAAAAATAACCATACAAACATATGGGTTCTATTTCAGTGATTTTCATCTATCGTGGGGGTTGTGTTCCAGAAATCGAGGAGGGATTACTGTACTTTTGATTTTTCGCCTCCCATTTTGTAAACAAAGCTGCAACCAAAGATCTGTCACATCACCTGCTTTTAAAGGTAATTTGCTCCTTTTCATTAGCTATTTATAAAATTACATTATAGCTATAAAGTGCTACCCTTTGTGACAAGCTTTTATTTTAACGTGGCACACCTCATCACAGAGAGATGATTTAAAAAAAAAAACTTTTCAGCTTTCTAATCATTATGATTCTTTTCAATTAAACTAACATGCCCTTTTCAAACCTCACTTCATGGGAAGGCTGAAGCCTATCCGCAAAATCACACAGATCCATCACAAGGCCCCATCACCCACATGTTTGTAAGGTTGGCATCCCAATTCACTTAACCTGCATGCCTTTGGTGATGTGGAGGGAACCGAGAATGTGCAGACTCCATGATTCAGGAAGCAGCACCTATGCGGAAACCATGCTTACCACAGCACTGCCTAAATTAAAATAAAATAATTAAAAAAATAGATCACACTTGTGTAATGCTAAAATGTCTGCATGTGTTTTTCTTGCTTGGCAGGAATAAGATTTGAAAGTTAGTGTGCATTTCCTAAAAGCACATTGCTGCTGATGAAACAGTCAATGAAGAGGTGTTGTTTACGCTGGAAGTGAGAATCTTCATTTAGAAATGTGCCAGCCGCATACTGATAATCTTTACGCTAACATTTATTTATGTAGATACAAATGCTCTCCTCCAGTACACATGTTCCATTCAAAGTGCTCCATACAATTGTTTCCATATTTTGGTGAAATGTCTCATTCAGGGTCACAGACACCGAGTCAGTGCTGAAGCACAACAGAGTTAGCATGGACACGGGGGACAGAGAGGGAGCCAATACAAAAGTGTTAGTGCCATGAAAAGAGGAAACACAGAGAGTGGAGATTGGCTTGTCTTCTTAGGGAGTCAAAGCTTCTGTCAAAAACAGGGCATTGAGGTTTCTTGATGATTTTTGTTTTAGAAGAAATCAAATGTTTGTGTTGTTGTTAAGGCTGCACTTACTGCCTCACTGCTTAACTCAATGGTCTTCTGTCTGCCATCATGTTTAGGGTTTCCAAGATCTGTGGCTTACAGTTTTTCTCGATTGCTAAGACACATTCCTGGAAAGCTGCTCTCCTTTTCCTAAACTGTGAACACAAAACTCACTTTCAAGCTACATTCACAAAACCTCTGACTCTTTTGTAAACCAAACTTTCACCCCAAAACAGTTCAATCTGTGCTCAAAACTGAACTATGCTGTCAAATCAGGCCTCAAGTCAATCTAAATTAAATACTCTACTGAGTATCACTAAACACTACATAAAAAAGAGGAAAACACAATGCTCAGGACATGAAGCGGTAGAAATAAATGTTTATTTAGGCTAAAATGCATGTTGCAAAACAAAATACCTGGACATTTTTAACACTTGTACATAGAAAAAAGAATTTGCAAAAAAACTGAAATTCTGTGCATTTACATGTAGCACTTGTAACGTAAAAATAAAGCACAAAATTATACAAATGAAGTACAAAGAAAAGAAGTGCATTACCCCACAGCATCATTTCTCCATACTGGGTCAGGCCACAGGACTTCATCTACATCACAGACCACATTTTTTCTGGCCAGGCAACGGGAAAAACCCTGGCATGCAGTATCCAGGCTTGACATGCCTCCACACCCATGTCACCACAGGCCAGTTCCATGGCTTGCAGGAGATTTACCCTGGTATAAGGTTGGCATTCATATACCTTCCACTGCCATGAGGAGAAGAATTCTTCAATGGGGTTCAGGAAAGGGGAGTACGGTGGAAGGCAAAGACTGATAAAACCTTGGTTCATATTGAACTACTCTCTAACCTGGAGGCCTCTGTGAAAACTCACATTGTCCCAAATAACGACATAGATGGGCTGCTCATCCTGCTGCCCTAACAGAGCATCTCTGCATTTGATTGAGGAAAATGAGGAGTTGGTGAGTGTTGTAGGCCCTAAGTTGCCTGATGGTGGACAACACCATGATTGCTGATGGCAGCACAGGTGACATTGCCACCACGCTGCCCAGGGGCAACCCAAAGGCCCTGCCCAATCACACTATGGCCTCTCCTTCTTTTGGTGAGATTAAACCCAGCTTCATCCATGTAGATGTATTCATGGAGTTTTTCCATTGCATCCAGTTCAAAAACTCTTTGTAGGAATAGATAAATATTTTTGTAAGTGTTGTAGGCCATCTAAGTAAATCACCACTACAGTAACCAACATTTATGTGTCTGATATATCCAACCTGTACATACTGGAATCTTTGCTCTTTGACTCTATCAGAGTTGCGTCAAAGGGCACTCTGTACAGCTGTTTCATGCGCAGTCTGTTGCGCTTGAGGACACGGTCAACAGTAGAGAGGCTGACACTGTCAATACCCTCAAAATGCACATGGTCCTCAATGATCCTCAGCTGAATTTCACGCAGTTTAATGGTGTTGTTCTCATGGACCATGTCGACAATTAGGTCTCTTGGTGTGGGAGAACATAGATGTCCTACCATCCCATGTGGCAGTCTTTCAATTCTACAAAAGAGAACATGCACTTACAAAAATACATACATGGAATAGGCCTACAAACAGTCAGACTAACCCTCCATTACAATACTACAGTACACTGGTACAGTGATGTACTGAAACATGTTTACTGTGGTACAGTATACAGGTATAGTAAGTCATTGTACATATGTAATTGTTGTCAACATTTACATATTATAATGTCAAAAAAGGTAACTACCTGTTCTCTCTCAAATCTTCGGATTATGGTGGACACAGTGAATCTACTGATGTATGGTTGTACCTTTAGTTCAGCCTCCTTCATTGTCATACCATAGACAAGAACATGGTCAATCACAGTAGCTCTGATTTCATCAGATATTACTGTTCTTTGTCCTCACTGACCACCTTGACCTGCTCGACCTCCTCTCACACAAACTCCTCTTCTTAGATTTCTATCCATTGTAGTGCCTCACAAACCAGTGCTCTGGCTTATATGTACCCTCACATCATTAGCCACAAGTGTGATAATTTTTGAGTTGTTGTGTTCAACCGTGACATCTGAGCTTTAATTGTGTTTGACTTTTGCCACCTGTGCTCACCATTATGCAACATAGGTGCATCACAATGACAATGTGTTGACAAAATGTGTCTAAACAGGTGAAAAGTGCTTATGGTTTTGCCAAAAGTGTGACTGATTCAATAAGTGGGTTCAGGCAACTGAGAATTTGGTTCAGACAATAGGGTTTAGTGTTTTAGCAATCGAGAAAACTGTAAGCGCTCCTGGCTGCTTTTTATATGGACACTTGCTAACAAAAACAAGATTCCATGTATATTTTGATATTCCCACTCCACTGTTTTCTAAAACTCCTTGCACAACAAAGTTAGCCGAGGATATGGGGTTAGGCATTGCATTAGATGCTGCTGATCTACAACTTAGCTTTCCATTAAGAAAATCTGATTCTGTGATCAGATGGTGGTGTTAAGAACTGAAAGATTGGGTGCTGAGAGAAAGCGAGAAGGAGAGAGAGGGGGGAAATGAGAGAAAGGGAGAGAGGACAGAAAGAGAGAGAAAGAGAGAGAGAGGAAAGAGAGAAAGGGAGAGAGAGAGGAGAGAGAGAGAGAGAGAGAGAGAGAGAGAGAGAGAGAAAGAGAGCAGAGAGAGAGAGAGAGAGAAAGAGCTCAGGACATCAGACAGGAAGTGCTCAGCTACAGTTTCAGAAGGATCTACACTGGCCAAAGAAATTCTTCACCAATTCCTTGGCTGTGACGGGAGTCCCTGTCTTACACCCCAAACATGAGGCTGAGTCTCAACACTTTAGTAAAACAACTTTACGAACAGGAACAGACAGTTTTTT
>NW_024377164.1:0-33533 GCF_016835505.1 Polypterus senegalus | reverse complement strand
AGGAGGAGGCCTTGGAATAATTCATTGTAACAAAATGCAAATCACTCCTAAAAATTTAGGCAACTTTACATCCTTTGAGGCATTCATTTTAAATATTAAAACAGATTCCAACACAATTATAGTGCTAGTCTACAGACCACCAGGGCCATATTCATTGTTCATGACTGAATTTAGCAACCTTCTGTCTGATTTGGCTATAAATTATGATCACGTAGTTCTGATGGGGATTTTAATGTACACATTGATGTGGAAACTGACACTTTTAGCAAATGTTTTACTTATTTGTTAAATTCAGTAGGATTTTGTCAGATTGTCAAAGGTCCAACTCATAATCATAACCATACATTAGATTTAATTATAACTTACAAAGTTGAAATTCAAAATTTAAATATTACTCCATTAAATGTAGTTATTTCCGATCACTTCTTAATTACGTTTGATTTAGTTCTGCCCATGCCAGCGACTCGCAGATTAAAACAAAGACAGTGCGACATCTAGATTGTAATTCTGCTTCAAAATTTATAGATACCTTGTGTAAGTCGAGTGTAATTGTGGAAAACCATTTAGATCAGTTCACATCAAATGTAAACGTGGAAAACACTTTAGATCAGCTAATATCACATTATAATGTGACCTTGAGAGATGCTCTGGACACAGTGGCTCCCTAAAACAAAAGTGATCAAAGCACATAGAAACTCTCCCTGGTTTAATGAAAATACTCGAGCTCTTAAATTAGAGTGTCGAAAACTGGAGCAGATGGAGAACAACAAAGCTACATGTCTTTCAAATTGCATGGACAGAGAGTGTAATAAATATAAAAAGCCCTCTTTAAAGCTCGCTCAGAATACTATTCTACATTAATAGATAGCAATAATAAAAATCCTAGGGTACTTTTTAGAGCAGTGGCTAAATTAACAAATGGGAATTCAGATCAACAGTGCAAAATACCAACAGATATTAGCAGTACAGACTTTATGAACTTCTTCAATGAGAAAATTAAAAATATAAGATCCCAGATCTCAGCATCACAGTACAAACCAAATACTAGCTTAGCAGACCCTGTCACATTGCATTCAGCACTTTAATAATTTTAATCCTGTAACTCACCAGGAAGTCTTAACTTTAATTACTAAAATGAAGCCCACTACTTGTTCCCTAGATCCAGTGCCAACAAAACTAGTAAAAGTGCAATGGATGTTCTTGCAGCCTATTCTAACATTATCAATAGTTCATTACTGCATGGCACAGTACCTGATGCACTAAAAGTGTCAGTCATTAAACCTTTACTTAAAAAGTCAGACCTAGACCCACACATACTAAATAACTATAGGCCTATTTCAAATTTACCATTTCTCTCTAAAATACTAGAGAAAGTAGTCGCCAGTCAGCTTCAGTCACACCTTACATTACAATTTATTTGAGAAATTCCAGTCTGGCTTTCGCACTGGTCATAGTACAGAAACGGCACTAACACGGGTTGTAAATGACATTCTGATATCCTCTGATGAAGGAAATTCCACTGTAATTATGTTGTTGGACTTAAGTGCAGCATTTGACACCATTGACCATTCTATTTTACTGCACAGGCTAGAAAGATGTTGGGCTTACAGGCCCGTGCTCGCTTGGTTCAGTTCTTATTTATCAAATCGATTCCAGTATGTACAGAAATGTGCAGACAGTACTCCATCATTATACACAGAAGTTCAATATGGTGTCCAGGGCTCAGTACTGGGACCTTTACTGTTTTCACTTTACATGCTTCCACTGGGATCTCTCATTAGGAAACATAATGTTAATTTTCACTCGTATGCAGATGACACCCAGTTATACCTTTCATTTAAATCAAATGAAGTTTCTCCGATGTTGTCTTTAATTAGTTGTGTTAGTGAATTAAAGGAATGGATGAATGAGAACTACTTGTCTTTAAATACAGATAAAACAGAGATGTTAATTGTTGGAGGGAATGACGCTGATCACAGCAATATTTTGTCGTCATTTAACTCAGTTGGAATCCCAATTAATTTTACTGAATCAGCCCGCAATCTAGGAGTTATCTTTGACTCTAGCATGTCATTTAAAGCATATTACAAAGTCGTCCAAAACATGTTTTTCCATCTTAAAAATGTTAGGAAATTAAGGCGCTTTCTAAATAAACAGGATTGTGAGAAATTAATTCATGCATTTATCTCTAGTAGGATTGACTACTGCAATGCGGTGTTCACTGGCTGTTCAAACTGTTCTCTATACAGCCTCCAGTTAATCCAAAATGCGCTGCAAGAATTATTACAAGAACAAGAAAATATGAACACATAACCCCAGTTCTTAAATCTTTACACTGGCTCCCAGTTAAGTTTAGGGCAGATTTCAAAATCCTCCTTTTAACATATAAAGCATTAAATGGCCAAGGTCCGCTTACTTGTCTGAACTTATCATGACTTACAAACCTGAGCGCACATTAAGATCTCAAGATGCCGGTCTGCTTAGGATTCCAAGGATTAATAAAATAACAGTGGGAGGTCGAGCTTTTAGTTACAGGGCCCCTAAACTGTGGAATGGTCTTCCTGCTTCCATAAGAGATGCCCCTTCAGTCTCAGCCTTTAAATCCCGGCTGAAGACTCACTACTTCAGTTTAGCATATCCTGACTAGAGCTGCTGATTAACTGTACATACTGCATCTCTGTTGTTAGTCATTAGCACTATAACATAAGTAACATGATAAT
Source organism: Polypterus senegalus (assembly GCF_016835505.1). Taxonomy (NCBI): domain Eukaryota; kingdom Metazoa; phylum Chordata; class Cladistia; order Polypteriformes; family Polypteridae; genus Polypterus; species Polypterus senegalus. The sequence continues at coordinate 30,813 of NW_024377164.1, read as the reverse complement.
TATATTTGAATACTAACCCTCACCTATTCTGTTTCTTTTCTCGGTACCCAAATGTGGCCATTGGTGCCACGGCCCACCTGCCAAGTTGTTTGCCTGCCTATGGTAAAGTCATCCCTGATGGAGGATCACAGGAATCATGGGAAAGAGGGGTCCTTTCATCGGAGCAACGTTTCAGCCGTGGCATGGCCAAATGGGGAGGCAGCTAGATGGATGAGGTCTCCAGGACTCTAAAAATATCCAAACCTAATTATGTCATATTATCTACTGTTAAACCGTACTTCTAAAAATTTTATTATTATGCTGTCTTAAGGAATTGTTCTGTTCTGTATATTGTATTGTATTGACCCCCTACTTTTGACACCCACTGCACGCCCAACCTACCTGGAAAGGGGTCTCTCTTTGAACTGCCTTTCCGAGGTTTCTTCCATTTTCCCTACAAGGTTTTATTGGGAGATTTTCCTTGTCTTCTCAGAGAGTCAAGGCTGGGGGGCTGTCAAAAGGCAGGGCCTGTTAAAGCCCATTGCGGCACTTCCTGTGTGATTTTGGGCTATACAAAAATAAACTGTATTGTATTGTATCCTCCAGTTGATCAGCAAGTGTGCTCAGTTTAGACATTGTTTCCTGAACGTGCTCTTCAGTTTTACCCAGCATATCATTAAAGACTGCCTCAAATCGAATATATATGCATTTCCCCAAGTCTTTATTATTTCCAGTTTCAGATGATCTTCTCCAATCGGCGAGCTATTGTGACCTGTGTCACTCACACTCGTACATTCGCTCCCCATTTCACTCTCAGCCGGAGACGATGTAGTGGACCGTGGTTCCGACGAGTCTGGGCTTTCGCCCATCTGATCCAGGTCAGTCTCTGAAAGGCCATACCTTGAGCTTGAACTTGGACTTGTCGGTCTGAGCTTGGATGTAGCTTTAGTTTTCATTTCTTTCTGAACCCCTTTCTTTTTGGCCATGTTTAAAAATGCTTGCATATACTGTAGTAGCACCCTCAGTTTGGATAAATACAGGATATCTCAGGATAATAAGAGGATAATATGAAAAATAACGCCGCTGCTAGCGGAGCTCTGCTTCAGACATCCATCTCTCGCAACGGACAAGACCAACCCTAATATCTTTCTTAATGTTTGCCCTCATGATCTCACATGCCCTATGATTCACATTGGCGTTATTAATCTGATAAAACTTATACAGCTATTTTTTCCTTTGCAACTTTGTTTTTCAACTCTTTATCAGCCAACTGCAGAGTTTTTAAATGTTCTACTATTTCCAAATTTTGTACTTGTCCTGCATCATGTGTAAAACTCTTTTTAAATCTTTTCCACTGCTCCTGAACTGTCTCCAAACTTAAACACTTATCCCAGTCTAGTCTCTTTAGACCTTGCCGCATCTGCTCAAAATTTTCCATACCTAAGTTAAACTAAACAAAAGAATTATATTATGAATTATAAAAGAAAATAATTATATTATGATCACTTGACCCTAATGATTATTACAAAATGCTAAATCTAGACAGGCTTCCTCCCGCATTGGTGCTTTAACATACTGTGTTAATAAACAGTCACTAATTGCTTCTAGAAACTCCTGTTCTTGTGCGCCACTATTTGCAAGGTTATTCCAGTTATTATTTGTGTAATTAAAGTCCCCCATGACTATAATATCTTCCTGTAAACTTGCCCTTTTTATATTATTAAAAAGATGTGTTTTGTAATTACTGTCTGCAGTGGATGTGTTTTGTAATTACTGTCTGCTCCTCTATAACAAGTCAAGTTGGGGAGCATGCACTGGTACACCGCGTTGCCACACCCACTACACGATGAAACAACTCGGGGTCCCAGTTTGCAACCCCCCAGGCAGACATGCGGTCCAGTCCCACCATCCGGAAATGACTTTCTATCTGTCACAGCCAGGTATTAACGTGGACGGCCCTTTGGCTTGCTCCAGCCACTCGAGTCCCCAACAATGAGGATCTTACAAGCCGGATCACCAACATGGCCGTAGTGACATAACTGACACTCCCTCACAATGCAGGTAATGTGCCTCATTCGGAACTCCATGAGCAACCGCTCATTCGACACAAAGTCAAACTAACGGTACCTAAGGATTTTCCGGAGAGACACAGTACCAAAGGAGTCCAGTCTTCGTCTCAGGTCACTGGATAGCGTCCATGTCTTGCAACCTTATAGCAAGACAGGAAGCACCAGGACTCTAAAGAGTATATGGCCAGTTGCTGTGTCCTACAATATGCCGGACCAGGAGGTGATCAACGCACATGTACTGTAAAAGGCATGCACAGGGTCCACTGAGAAAAGAAGAGTGTTCTTTGCTCACTTTGCAGAGGAACTTCATTGTTCCAGCCACCCTCATGCTCCTGCTTGCACTGAATAAGTTCACGCCTTCTGCTGCATGATGTCAATGCAGCACCGTGGAAAAAAAGAAAGATACAAATATATGTGACATTTTGAAGAAATCATTTTATGAACTGAATAGTACCGATCAGAAAACATCATTACACTAATGCAATATTATTTGAAAACGAACAGCATCAGATCAGATGTAAATTTATGCTGCCACTGTTAGGGTCAGATCAGGAAGGGGGGAAGGAAAGTGTGAACGTGACTGAGAAAATAAAACTGAAAAAAAGCTAACTTTTACTAGTACCAAAAATTTACACTAGATCTGACACTGTTCATTGTACTATATAGGTCATAAAATAAATTATTCCAAATATCGTATACAGTGATCCCTCGCTATATCGCGCTTCGACTTTCGCGGCTTCACTCCATCGCAGATTTTATATGTAAGCATATATAACTATATATCACTGATTTTTCGCTGTTTCACGGATTTCTACAGACAGTGGGTCTTTTTATTTATGGTACATGCTTCCTCAGTTGGTTTGCCCAGTTGATTTCATACAAGGGACGCTATTGGCAGATGGCTGAGAAGCTACCCAATCAGAGCACGTATTATGTATTAAATAAAACTCCTTACATACTTAAAAGCCCAAACAGCACCGATTTATTTTTGGTTGTTTGCTTCTGTCTCTCTCTCTCTCTGACATTCTCTGCTCCTGATATGCACTCCGTTGAAGAGGAAGATATGTTTGCATTCTTTTAATTGTGAGACAGAACTGTCATCTCTGTCTTGTCATGGAGCATAGTTTAAACTTTTGAAAAAGAGATAAATGTTTGTTTACAGTGTTTTAAAGTCCCTGTCTCTAAAATGTCCTGTGTTTCTGTGCAAATCTGTGAGCCAAGTGTGACAATATAAAATAACAATATAAACACATGGTTTTTACTTTGCGGATTTTCACCTTTCGCGAGGGGTTCTGGAATGCAACCCCCGTGATCGAGGAGGGATCACTGTATACCTAAGTCTCTGTTTTTTGTCAGTGCTGCTTTGACATCATGGACCATAAGGTGCATACTAATTCAGCGTGAGCAGGAACACTCAATAAAACTGAACCGGAAAAATTTAAGTGACAATGACACCAGTGTGTCAGCTTTTTCTGCCTCCAGATCACATAAGTTTTAGTTCCATTGTCTCAAAACACCACTTACATCTGCAGTTATTCCCAGTTTCAGATAAAAACCTAACAGCATCAGATCTGGGGCAGGGGGTGGATGTTATATCATGGTGCTGAGAAAATAAAACTAAAAAAAATGCCAACTTTTACAAGAACTATAAATTTACACCGGCTGTTACGGACACAAATTAAATGTATGTTTTTATTGTATAATATTAACAACTAGCAAAATACCAGCCATGGCGGAGAAGTAGTGTGTTAAAGAAGTTATGAAAAAGAAAAGGAAACATTTTAAAAATAACGTAACATGATTGTCAATGTAATTGTTTTGTCACTGTTATGAGTGTTATTGTCATATATATATATATATAAATATATATATATATATATATATATATATATATACAGTACAGGCCAAAAGTCTGGACACACCTCCTCATTCAATATGTTTTCTTTATTTTCATGACCATTTACAGCACTCCATCACTCTCCTTCTTGGTCAAATAGCCCTTACACAGCCTGGAGGTGTGTTTGGGGTCATTGTCCTGTTGAAAAATAAATGATCGTCCAACTAACCTGACTTCTGCACAGCACAACTGCTGGTCCCAACCCCATTGATAAAGCAAGAAATTCCACTAAATAACCCTGATAAGGCACACCTGTGAAGTGAAAACCATTTCAGGTGACTACCTGTTGAAGCTCATCGAGAGAATGCCAAGAGTGTGCAAAGCATTAATCAGAGAAAAGGGTGGCTATTTTGAAGAAACTAGAATATAAAACATGTTTTCAGTTATTTCACCTTTTTTGTTAAGTACATAACTCCACATGTGTTCATTCATAGTTTTGATGCCTTCAGTGAGAATCTACCAATATAAATGGTCATGAAAATAAAGAAAACACATTAAATGAGAAGGTGTGCCCAAACTTTTGGCCTGTACTGTATATATATATACACACACACACACACACACACACATATAAACATATATACATATATACATATAAACATATCTACATATACACATATCTACACATACACATATCTATATATATATATACATATACACATCTACATATATATACATATATATACATATATCAACATATATACACACATACATATACATACATACATACACACACATATATACATATATACATTGTGGTCCAGCCCTGGCCGCGACGCCTTGGAGGACCAGAGGAGGGCGTGTGCCTCCTCCAGACCGAGAAGGGGCATCCGTCCTGGTTATGCAGGAGGCCTCGGGTAGGGGGCTTTGAAGCCCAGCCCTGTAGGGTCCCGTGGCCACCGCCAGGCGGCGTCTCAGTGCCTGTTTATCCCGGGAGCCCGGCACTTCCGCCACACCAGGAAATGCCGGGGGGAAGACGAAAGGGGACACACGGACATCTTCCGGGTGCGCAGCCGGCACTTCTGCCACACAGGGGTGTGGCCAACGTTAACTGCCGGGAAGCAGCTGGAGCCCATCCGGGTTCCCATAAAAGGGGCCCCTACCTCCAGTCAGTGGTGCATGTCGGGAAGTAACGGACAGAGCTCGAGAGAGGACAGGAGGCGGCCAGGAAGAAAGGCACAGAGACTGTGCGCCCTGGACTTGGGGAATTCGGTGCAAGAGGCACTGGGGTTATGAGTGCACGTGATATTGACTATTGACATTGTATATAGTGTAAATAAACGGTGTGTGGGTGCAAAATATGTTGTCCGTCTGTCTGTGCCGGGGCCAGCGTTCACAACATACATACATACATACATACATACAGATAAATATACATATATATACAGATCTACATATATATACATATCTACATATATACACACACATATATATACATATCCACATATATATACATATATATATACATATCTACATATATATATATATAAACATACATACATATATATCTACATATATATACTGTATATAGTAAAATCACCGTGCTTGTGCACGAAGAACTGCTTTTAAATTTTATTAAGAAGAAAAGAAAACCTTTTTAAACTGAGAGAAAATATACTAATAACTATCTGTTAAGGATCTCTTTGTATACCATGTTGTCAGTTCAGCAGTCCAGCTGTGCACTGAGATTACTTTCGAGAATGCAATGTATAATTTTGTCCAGGAGGAAAGCAATGTTACCTCAAATCAATGGCAACGTTTTGTAGGGTGTGTCCCTGAGACTTGTTAATTTTCATCGCGAAGCAGAGCCTTACTGGAAATTTGAGGCATTTCAATTGAAATTGAATTGTGTGGTGCTCTCCTGTGTTTTTGTGTAGCTGCCTTCACACAGCTTCTCGCTGCTTTATAAGCGAAGCGCCATATAAGGCCATCGTTTCTCCTTGCTTCAGCGTTCTGTACTGTTTTATTGTCCGTTTATTACGATTCTTATAGTTATTGTGCAGCTATTCAAGACTTACTTTACTGTTCAGATACCCATTTACTTTATTTAATCCGCGCCTTGTACGTTATTTTTTGTTCGTTTATTACGATTATAGATATTTATTGATTCCCTTCTTTAGCTGACTGCCTGCTCATATAAGATGCTCCGCTGGTTTTTTGTGAAACAGCCTTTACACAGCTTCTCCGCTGTTTTATAAACAAACGACATATAAAGCCATCACCTTGTCAATTGTGTAATGCATTTTTGAACAGGTTTGATGCATGGAAGTGATCACTTCATTACTGCGTTCAGTAAATTCACGTGAGCTGCTCTATTGTGTGATGTTGCGATGTCCACGGCTTTATTTAATGTTAGCTAAGACCTGGCACTTAAAAGTTTCTGGTTGCACTACGGTTGTAATATGACAAAGCTGCGCGAGCTCACTCTTGAGAATACAACGTATAGTTGTCCAGGAGAAAAGCAAACTTGCTGAAATCAATGGCATCGTTTTGTAGGATCTGTCCCTGAGACTTATTACTTGTCATCGCGCAGCAGAGCCTTACTGGAAATTAGAAATGGTCAGTTCACGTGAGCTGCTCTCTTGTGTGATGTTGCGATATCCACGGCTTTATTTAATGTTAGCTAAGACCGGCACTTAAAAGTTTCTCGCTACAGCAATTTTAACTCCGTTACAAAGTGATCCAAAGTCTTGTTTATACCTTGTGTCTTCTCATTAAACGTGTATCTTGCGAATAAAGTATTCGGCGTTTTTCTTCAGCGCTATTTGGGAACTCTTCCTTCTTTTCTATGTACTGCGGTCATAGTCAGTTCACGTGATTACGTGGGTGGCGTGATGATGTCACACCCAGCTCTGCCCCCCACGGCCATCGAGCTAACGTCCATTACAGTATTTGGAGAAAAATAGTTTCCAGTTATGACCAAATGTGGCCAGAGGGGTTTAAAAGGAGGGTAGGTGTCAAAGAAAGAAAAAAGTTTTGTTTGTTTGGTGCGTAGTGTGTTGCATTTATCTGTTGAACTGCCTGCCATTAATTCTGCCATATATCATCAGTGTGTCCTGGATTGTATTTGTTTGTTGGGGTCTGGATCGTCTGTCTACTTGTATACTGTGTACTGAGGACTGTGTTTGGATTCATTGGCTTTCCCGGAAGAGTGGAGCACCCCTGAACCATCCATCTGTCGTCATACTTTCAGCAACTACCGGTAGGAATGTGCTTTCCATTCCCTTTCTGCATACAGATCGCTGGACTCAATCTCATCACTTCTCATTATATCCGGTTTGGGTTTTTCATGGACTTTGTGTGTTTAATGTGTTTATATGTTAAATGTAATCTCGCCGAAGGGATCAGGGGTGTTATTATTGTTTTCATTTAGATAATTTAATTTCATTATGGTTTTTTATCGTTTAAATTTCCAGCGTGCTTTATTTGGTCTCTGTAGTGTGTGCGTGTGTGTGTGTGTGTGTGTGTGTCGTTCCAAGGCTGGGGTTGTCCCTGGTAATCCACTAAAATATATAAATCACCATCACATTGACGGTGTGAATCTTAGCGGTTCTTGACCGCTACAGATTGTTGTAGACACTGAACACACGTGAAATTATTTACCCTATACAACTCTAGGTAGCTCACTCCCAGATAATCAAGGCCCGAAATGGGAGAACTTGTTGCCCTTTCTGCGGTGGTGGAGGGGATGTTATAGCTGGCTGCTTGCTGCTTGTGCTTATTGACACATTTAGAAGAAAAAAGACACTGACAGAGAGGTACGAAGGGATTTAAGGTGGGATGGGTTTATGAGTTTTTTTGTAGGCTTTGGTAATTCTAGTGCTAGTCTTGGTAGTTATAATGTCTGTCTGGCCATGTCTTTTTAAAACCTTTTGAATTTATAGTGTCTTGCTTACTGCCTTATGCAAGACAACTTAAAAGTTTGGGACAGCCAAGAAGTACCCATGGTCTGGTTAATTGCTGATTAACTTACTTTTGGATAGACAGCAAATATGTTCATCTTCATCCCAAGCCTCCATTTAACATATTTTTACAATCATATACATAATTGCCACTTTATCTAAACTTGAACATATACATTCTAATAAACAGTGACTCTAACAATTTATACTTATTTTCCCAGAATTCTTGTCTATGTCTACTTTGCATACACCCCAGAACTACTTCCAAAATTTGACAGTACTGGGGAGCTACCTCATGAATATTAATGATTTAATGAGGTTATTTATACCCTGCCATTTCAGTTACAAAACATTTCCTACATGAGCTCTGAGCCCACAACATAAGAATCATTATCTAAATAATTTAAAAATAAAAACAGACTGAAGTAAAACACACACATGAAATATTGTGAGTCATATTTAGCATAGGGCGGCACGGTGGCGCAGTGGTAGCGCTGCTGCCTCGCAGTTAGGAGACCTGGGTTCACTGCGTGGAGTTTGCATGTTCTTTCCGTGTCTGCGTGGGTTTCCTCCGGGTACTCCGGTTTCCTCCCACAATCCAAAGACATGCAGGTTAGGTGGATTGGCGATTCTAAATTGGCCCTAGTGTGTGCTTGGTTTGTGTGTGTCCTGTGGTGGGTTGGCACCCTGCCCAGGATTGGTTCCTGCCTTGTGCCCTGTGTTGGCTGGGATTGGCTCCAGCAGACCCCCGTGACCCTGTATTTGGATTCATTGGGTTAGAAAATGGATGGATGGATGGATATTTAGCATACTGTAAAAGGTCTGTTTTCCAATAGCATTGTAACGGCCGACCCCTTACCCAGCCAGCAGCTACACCTCCAAGACCTGTGACCTGGATAATTTACTGAGATAAATCTAACTATCAAGCCGTACCTCTAACAAAGTACACTTTCCCCACAATCGACGGTGTAAATATAAACTCACAAAAGCAAATATGTAAAATTATACTGATTAAGTGAAAGCTGAGAAGAAAACATTGTCCTAGATTTGGACTTTCATTTCTCAGAAATGGGTACATAAAATGACCATAAAGGCATTTTTAGAAAATATATGAATATAACTTTGTTAATACTCTGCATATTTTATTTTTGAATGCATCAGGTGGACATGACAGTCATTTAGGTGCTGGTAGGGCTTCCTTCTCCTGGAAAATGGTCATTGCATTCTTGTTTTTGTTTTTTTTCTGTAAATATTCAGTTAAAATGTATTTTCACTATATTTAGAAATTCAAACTCTGTATCAGGAGAAAGATAAGACTACAGACCAAAGAAATTGGGATTCTTCTTGTGAAATGTTGTACCATTGAGGTTTACTCATTTGCCATCAAATAACACTTATTGTAGTCAGAGATGTATACCCTAGTGGTATCTTCACACTTTGACGATTTTAATTTTTAAGGACGTGAGGATTTATTTGCGTGTCTCATTAAAAAAGGTGTTCGCTCCATTTTATATGACTATTAAGTATTTACATAAAAAACATCTTAACTATAATGCTACCATCACCAGAACAAGCAGGCAGAAACTGGCTGAATGACAAGGTAATCATTGTTTAATATTTCTCAGATCTCTACTAACATTTTGAAGAGGGATCTCATGGATATTGTGCTTGAAGAGGGAGATGAGGCAGAACTTGGACTGTTATTGACCTGCCAAAAATTAGGAAGTTGTGTGTCAGCCACACTTTACAAGGGAGACCCGCTTAGAATGGCTAGGTACACATCTACTTGTTGTTGTTATTTTTGCATTGACATTTAGCTAATGCTGCAATTCACAATAACAAAATTAATTGTTGAATTTATGTTTCAAAAACATTAAGTTAAGTTAAGTGGTTTGTGAGGAGATGTAACAGTGATTTTTTTCATTTGGGTTTTTTTTTGGTTCTGGGTGTAAAAACTGATATTATTGGGGCTGTTAGCATACACAAGTTGTCATGTAATTGCTATTTTAATCATGTTGTTTACAGATGTAGTCAACAGGAAAACTCGTCATTTTATATTATGATTGGTTTCAAATTGATTATGCAATCACAGAATTTTTAAAGTGTGGAAAATCGATTGAGGCCCGTTTATCAGAATATAGAGTAGATGGCAAAAGAGGTGCTCAGTTCTCTCATCAGTTACTCAGAATTTTGAGCTGCTATTTGTTCCACCAGGCTGGTAGGAATAGATAAGAAGGCTTAAGAAAATACAAATATATCTTTATTTAATAGGAAGGTACAATGGCTGAGATTACCAAGTGTGTTTTATTCAGTATTGTTTAATGCTATTTTGAACAAGCTCATTTGTTATATATATTGTTATAATTATTAATTGGCATAATTAAAATGTGTATGCCTGTTGACCATTGTGATTTTTTTAATAGACTAGTAATACATTTGCAGTTGTGAATATTTTCTTATGTACATACTTTAAATATTTGCTAAAATGTTATGATCATCTTCACAGTAAAACAGTGTTATTGTCTCACATGAGAAAAGGCTTAATTTCTTATTAGATAAAGCAATAAATATTGGGTAACAGGTAAACTCATTATTCAGGAACATTTGGAAAGAGCTGGAAGGAGGTTGAAAAAAAAATCGCACAAAGCTGACAGAAACACAGTACATTTTATATTTGATCATTTTAAACTATTGTAATTTTATTTTAAATGTAAAAGAAGCACAAATATGCATTTAAATGTTTTGTAGTATTTGAAAATTGCTACATTTATTTTGATATACCATGGATGCATTTACTTTTCTAATGGCAATAAACAGCCCATGGCATTTATGTATTTAGACGGTAATTTGATATTGATTTGAAAGATTTCCAGATTAATATTTATGCCACATGTGTGTGAATAACCATGAAAGGGTAGGGAAGGATGCAAAATGATGCACCATATAAGGTTGTAATAAACCGATATTTTAACAGCATTACAGATTAGAAAAGGTGTACTGGCCTTTGCATAAAAAAATGTTAAATATTCATTACAGGAAAACCAGCTAAGGAATGACTAATGAAAATGGTTTCTGATGGTGCTTCATCGACATCCAGCTTCTCCCTGTTATGCAGGCAGCATAAAAGACAGTCTCTTGGAATGGGACTGTGCTAGTGCAATTAGCATTGTAGGCATTGTGGATAGTAGTTCTACTCAGTTAAATTAATTTCAATTAGATGATGCTTCTACTCTTTTAGCACTAGACCTGTGGTACATGATATATTGTAGACAGAGCCAGCTAATATAAGAATATAGTGAAATGCTTAAAGGCAATTTTGATGCTTTAAATGTAAACAAATCTGAGTTTTGTTTGAATTCCTTAAGCGTAAAGTGTAATCTTCATTCCAAAAAAGGTGAAGGTGAGCCTATTGATTTTAATGTTCAATTGCTTATTGCCTACATTCACTGCATGAGTCAGTGGCAAAGACCACTGTTCTGCTTTTTTTCTGCAGTCTACTACACAAACTCTAAGCATGTGTGGGGCTTATGATAGGATTGAAGCTTTTTTTATTGAGAAGATGAATACATGTATAAGAATATCATTTTCTTTTTGATTTATTATACCTTAATAATTTTTAGCTCTGATAACTAAGTACCATTATAAGATGTTAAATGTTTATATCACATTTTAAAGGGCAATATCATTTTCTGACCAAATTATGAAGCTCCTTTAGTCACCAAATCCTTCTGATTGGCTATTTTATATTATTCACACTTTTTTTTTTTGCTTTTACATATGCTACTTCTGTGCACTGCACCATGGGCTGTAGATTATCTGAAGGGTTTTTTTTTCAACTTCTCCTGTACAGTTTATCAGCTTTATATATAGATTTTGCTTTGCACTTGATTTATACTTTCTCACAAGCAAACACATAGCTTTACATAAACTTTTATTTTAATGCTTTATCAGAAATGTTTTACAAATAGTGTGCCATGTAAATGAAATGAAAACTAAAGCACTGGGTGTTAGTTTATGACTGCTGTACAATTACCTATTCAGCTTTGTACAAACAGACAAATAGTATACATTAATTTATATTTAACATTGTATAGTTTTTGTTTCACTGTATCTCAGATATCAGAGGCTTGTGTATCTCAAAATTTAATGTGATTATATTAATCATTTTCCTATTTTTCTCCTGTTTGCAGATCCTGTCAATGGGTATGATGACTGAATATTATCACTACTTCTTCACCACACTGGTAAGTGCGAAATATTAATACAATTGATTTTAGGCAAAGACAAAGCAAATAATAAGCATCTTGTAGATGTTGTAGAGTTGAAACATTTTACGCTCAATCCAGCCGTGTGGGTAAGCAGTCTCCTTATCTCAGACATAACCACTGTCTTAACTCCATTCTCGTCCATGTTACCCTTATTTTTCTTGCCAGATAAGTCTTTATCTTTAAATCCCAATCTAATCTGATGTATGTTTGTTAACCCAAATAGTTTACTCCATGCCAGGAAAAAAATGCACCATGCCTAGCTTACTTTTTTAAAAAAACCTACAATGTAAGCAAGCTTGCTTTTGCCGTGTACTGACATGGTAGACATTGACAAGGCCCTTTGAAAATCTTCACCCTTCAGCAATACCTTCTTCTACCTTATTTTAGCTAGGAAGCACTGACAATATAATTGAGACCCACATCCACCTAGCAATAGTGCAGTTACATCAGTTACCAACCATTTTATCCTCTTAATTCCTGTCATTTTTAGGGTGTTTTTTTTTCAACATCCCAGCTAAAACCAGATCTCAGGGTTACATGACCTGGATAAGAGCCTCAGTCCTGTACTTGACCTCCAAAGCAAGTCAAGTCATGTGATTTTTATTTATATAGCATATTTCAAAAACATTAGTCATACCAAAGTGCCGTACTATTTGACAAAAAGTTAAAGAAATGTAAAATTACACTAAAGCAAAATACAAAAACAGTACACAACTTAATAAGAAAGCAATCAAATACAATTACAATAGAAACAGTAAAAATAACTGGTAAAATCAAGCCAAGATATAAACCTATGCAAAATCTAAAGACAATGAATAAAAATATGTTTTCAAACGAGAATTAAAAGTGTCCATAGATTGAGGTAATCTGACACGTTGTCAAATTACATCCCAAAGCCTGGGTGCCGCAATAGGCAAAGCATGACAACATTTGGACTTTGAAGGAGACCGTGGAATATGAATGAATGAATGAATGAATGATCCTTATTGTCATTGTCACAGGTACAACGAATTGGAAGATGTCTCTGGTCAGTGTATTTTCCATTATCACGTTATCACAAAAAAACAAAAAAAAAAAAAAAAAAAACTCATACCTGTGGTGTGCTGTTCAAAAACTGATAAATGTGGAAAAAAAATTATAAAAGAAACACGCTATTGTTGTTATGACTCTGACGTTGGATTGTGTCTTTCACCGTGCTTTAAGATTTATCATATAAAAGACTCATTTTCAGAGTATATACTGTTTTGGCATCATTAATAGTATTATACTGTTATTATTTATTTATATTCATCGTTGCTCGTATTGTTTTTATCGTTATACTTTTGAGAGTTAATAATAATGTAATTTTTCATGTCAGAAAAATGCAATACTTTTAAATGTTTTTTTGGAATAAAATGCAGCGGAAATGGAGACACTGGCTGGATAGAGTGGAACATCTTTAAAAGAATTTAGCTTACCTTGAAGTCAGCTAAAAACCTGAATGTCAGAGAGTGTTTATATTTTTAGCTGGTTTGATGTTATTTCAGCCGGCCAATAAGAATTTGAAAGTAGGGGTCCTATATTATCAGTTCCACCATTATAATATTAGTTAGCAACTTGAAATAGGCTCGCCTCTAAAATGTTTTATAGCTACAACCACCTTGGAAAAGATGCTAAACTTCATTTAGGAAATAACTTGACTTAATGGCGGACAGGTTATACTTCATTCATTGCCTAGTGCGTTATTTTGTGTTCCTGAGGCTGTCCATGTTCTGAAAGCATGACTTAGTTCTGGCTGGCTACTATGGCATTCTTCTGACAACTGCATTAATAGGAAGTGATTTCAGGTGGTCATTTATGAAAACATATATGAAGGAGTACATTTTAGGCTGTAATATCTGTAACAGAGAAAAATTCTGTAAGGTAACTGACTGACATTGGGATACTTAAACAAATTCCTCCACATCGCAAAAATTAAATCTAGGCAAGTTAAAGTACTTACGTATATCATGCCATTAAATCTCATTTTCATTTTGTAAGAATTATTGACTTATCAAAAAATTTATATTTATGATTACTTAGCTTACTTTTGAAGAAATTTTGTCAAGTAAAATTTTGCTTGTCCAATTGGCAGATTTTTTGCTAAATAAAAGCAAAACAACTCCTATTTAAAGCTTTTTTTTGTCTAGTGTTTGCATATGCATTTTTTTGCAGACATGGGCAGATTTTATTAAAACACTTCCTATTATGTCCTACTACCATTGTTGTGAATATCGTCAAACTTGTAGAATTGTGTTGAAGTCAGTAGGGAAGGATAAACTGAACTAGATTTGACTAGATTATAATGGTGCCGTTATCTTTAACTCTTTGAGGGCTGAATATTTTTTCCAAAAAACACAGTTTCTGAAAAGCAATGGTTTCACACAGAAATCAACATTAAATGTCTGTTACTGCATGCTGTGGCTGCCAGTTTGCCAAGAATATGCGGCAGGCTGCTGCCAGGTTGTCTTTGCGTGGATGGGGCAGCAGCAACAGCAGGAATCACGGTCGCAGTGCATTGCAATCTGGTTTCTACCTCTTACCATTGTTAAGTGGCAGTCTTCCTGGCAAACACTGCTGTAGGCGTGTCAACAACATGAATCTGTTGAGCACCATGATTAGCTGGGGATCAGTCAGCTGAAGCTGGAACCTCACTTTCATTTTCGATCACTTGTATCAAAATTGAAGTCCGGCAAGTCATTGTCCAGTTCAGAGATAATAGGCAAAACTTCATCCATGGAGTATTTTGCTTCATGCATTCGCTTTGATCTCTCTCCATTATGTCAGCATTTTGCCATTGTTTGCGCCGTGCTACTCACACGAGTGCAGGAAGTCTCGGTCAAACCAATGAAGCTAAGGCAGAGATGCCAAATCATATATTTTATCAAAACAAAGCAGAAATGCTGAAATCATGGTCAAAATCAGAAAAAATATCTAGGTCTTTTAATGGCAAACAATTCAAAGTGGCATGTCATGATTGAAGCTGTTCTGTTTTTTTTTTTCATTCTGTTTTTGAAGTCATGCTGAGGGCTCTTCATACTGTCTATGCTGATGCTTTGCACTTTTTCTTCTATCAAAAAGATAGAAACTTCTTGTAAATAGTAATAAAACTTACATTATTATTTCATAGAGTATCCTGTGTTGGGGGGCATCAGGCCCCTTCAAGATTTGTTTTTATCTCTACAAGGCTAATTACACATGCATAGAGTACACACCTCCTTCTTTATTCTGACAGGGAACTTGACGATTGAACTGGAACTTTTGGCGACAGAGATAACTTGTTACTTATGTTGTAAATGTTTCATAACAGGTTTGAGAACCTGCATGTACTTATATGTGCTACCACTAAGCCCTACAGAGTCTGTAATGCAAATGATCAGCATTATATACCCAGGGGGCAGTCCAATCCAATGTTGGCTGTTACAACTCCAGGGGGATGGCGTGTTGGCCTTCCAAAGCATTATGGGGCGCTGAGGAAAAAAGTTCTCCTAAACCAGCCAAATTATCAGTAATTCAATGAACAAGGGAAAATGCAGCCAATTCGCTGCAAATAACGCTTTAGCAAAATTCACTGATCAGCATTAATGGTGAGATGAGAAATCAAACAGTAGCAATGTAAAGCATAAATAAAAAATAATATTATCCTAGAAATTTCTTTTACTGTTGTCATGATTCATTAATAGTGAAAGAACACAATGAGTTATTGTACAATTTACATTAACCAAGTAATAAATATTATTCTAATTTTTAGATCAGGTACTATACATGAGAGAAACGAAAACTTACAACTATTACCACCACCATCATACAATAGCAGCCATTCCAATATATTTTAATAGCTGTATGTTGTCTTCAGGACAAAACAACCTCAAGACTCCTTAACATTTTTACTATATTCGTGAACTTGAGAGACGCTTCGCTAACTCTAAAGAATTATCCAGGACAGAGTATGTGCACCTACATGTGCTTGTTCCCCCACTGGCTTTTGTAAGAAGACACTGGTGATGCCATACCTTAGCCAGATTACTGGCATATGAGTCCTATTAATCTTTGTCCCGAGAAAATACCTCCAGATAGACAATGTTTTTAGTGAAAACTTAAAGCCTCGCCTCTGTTGCCAAGGGTGTTTCACATGCACATTGTTGAGCCAGTGTTTGCTTCCTTTCGACATGACTCTCCATCTGTCGTTAGCTTGATGTTGTTGTTGTTAACAGTGGCATTTGCTGCACACAGGTCTTTCACAGTGAGGTGCATGCAAATGCCATCTAGTGGCGGTGGTTGAGTGTGGGCAGAGCGGACTGCTCTATACAAACACACACACAAGCATAGAGGTCTTTTGTTTCTATGTGTTGTGATAAGAATAAAGCTTCCACAAAAAAAGAAAAAGGTTTGGGGATTGTCCACATATATCGTCTCCCAGACAATTGCAAAATAAAGGGATTCAAAATGACTTTACAGTACAGAATGAATGAATCAATGGTAACAAAATGGCGTTTATATAGCAGAAGGTATCATGGGAAAGGAAATGGTTGGCAGGAAGTGATGATTGAAGGCGGAACATGGAATCATCGCCATCAGGAGCAGACGAAGCAATGGATCGTGGAACCGGAAGTGACGTCATCGGAGTGTAAGCGGAAGTGACGTCATTGCGGCCATTTTGAAGCCGGAAATGAATATGTTTATTTTTCTTCCAGTTCTCTGTGGGTAAGAAGAGATTTAGGTAAGCACCATGTGACAGTCCCTTGTCTCGCGAGATTTCACTCACCTTTTGGCTCTTTGACTGCCCCCAACTCACACGTGTGTGACAGTGTCTAATACTATTTATATATATTTAGTGTCACTAATTACACTGTACTTACTATGTAATTGCCTGTATAAGTGCAGAACAACTAGGTGTTATTACATTGTATTTACTGTGTGATGCTGTGCTTAAGAACTTACTTGTAATTGTTATTCCACAATTTATATACATACATACATACTGTCACGCTTGGGTCACAGATTTGCACAGAGACACAGGAGGTCGTAGAAACAAGAAGGATTTTTATTCAAACACTGCAAACACATGAGCTTAAATGTGCTCCATGACAAGTCAGAGATGACAGTTCCGCTAGGAGCAGAGAGCGATAAAAGCAAACAATCAATTCCCAAAACTGACAGGCGCTGCTCAAGGCTTATAAGTCGGTGAGTACGCTGCTGAGCTTGTATTACGCGTATAGTGCAAGGATAAGGAGCAATGTGTAGTCAGTGTTTCAGGGTTTGTGGTTTTCCCAGGGGCATCTGTATCTATTTGGGGTGTGATTAACCCTCCAGCTCACACCCTCCCCCTCAGCTTTATTCACATTCCTGTGAATCAAGCAACTCTCTGTACCAGGTTCATTTAGTCATGATAATACGTCTGCGTTGATGTGTTCAGAACCTGGTCGGTGCTTTACTGTGAAACTATAAGGTTGTAAACCCAAAAACCATCTCATTAGATGAGAGTTTGTATCTTTCTGTCGGTACAACCACTGAAGTGGAGCATGATCAGTTACCAAAGTGAAGTTTCGTCCCCACAAGTAATAGCGAAGCGCTTCCACGGCCCACCTAATTGCCAAGCATTCTTTCTCAATTGTAGAATAATTTCCCTAGGAAGTAATTTCCTACTCAAATATGTGATTGGATGTTCTTCTCCATCAAAAATTTGTGACAGGACTGCCCACACCAAATGCACTTTCGTCTGTTTGCAAGATAAAATCTTTTGTGAAATCCGGGTTCCTTAGAACTGGGTAAGAAGACAATGCTTTTTTTAAATCGTTGAAAGAACGTTCGCAATTTTCTGTCCACGAGATAGGTTGGTTTCTCTGCCTCTAGTAAAGTTCTGTAAGAGGAGCAGCTCTATGTGCAAAATTTGGAATGAATTTTCTGTAGTAACCAGCGAGTCCCAGAAGCGCGTACTTGTTTCTGTGTCTCAGGTCTCAAACAAACAAGCATTTCTTTTATTTTCCTTAATTGTGGCCTAAGTAAACCCTTGCCCATAGAATAGCCTAAGTAATGAGTCTCGGACATGCCTAGTTTACATTTCTTAGGGTTAGCAGTAAGGCCAGCCTGTCTCAAGCTTTCAAAAACGGCTTGAAGCCGCTCTAAGTGTGTTTTCCAATCATTGCTAAAAATCACGACATCGTCAAGGTATGCCCCAGCATATTCAGAATGAGGGCGTAGGATCTGATCCATCATACGCTGAAAAGTTAGAGGTGCCCGTGAAGACCAAACGGAGTCTTGTAAATTCATAGAGTCCGTCAGGAGTCGCAAATGCCGTTTTCTCACAACTGCTAGCCTCTAAAGGCACCTGCCAATAGCCTTTCGTGAGATCTAGCGTGGAGATATAGCTCGCCTGACCCAGTTTTTCCAACAGTTCATCGACACGGGGCATGGGATAAGCATCAATTTAGAGACCTTATTCAAGCGTCTGAAATCGATACAGAACCGAACCGAACCGTCTTGCTTTGGGACTAATACGACTGGGCTGCACCAGTCACTTCTACTTTCACGAATTACACCCAGTGTCAGCATCTTTTTACCTCTTAGACAATATTTCGCCCGTATCCGAACGGCCGCATCTGTATGAACATCAGGCAGTGGTAATTTTATGTTTTGTAATGTTAGTCTTGCCTGGTAAATCTGAAAAGACATCAGATGTTCCGCTCTATCAAAGGGTAAAAGTTCTGTCTTTTGGGGTTTTCAGGGGATCGGGACAAAGGTAAAATCGGGGCTGAGAAACAGGGGTTGGGGTTAACCTCTTTGGGCGGTCCGGGCCCTTCCCTTTAAAAAGGTTAATGTGTAAAATCTGGAAAAAGGGTTTTCGCTTGGCCTGGGATTCTAACCTTTTTAAACCGACTCAAACACCCCCCAAAAAGGCGGGGCCCCCCCCCTTTAGCTAAGAATTTGTGTGATCCGGGGGGAACCAGTACCAAAACACGATCGCCAGGTTTGAACTTTAAGGAGCTTCGGACCAAAGTAAAGACGCTTGAGGGTTCCCCGTCCCAAAGGGGTTTCCCCAAACTTAAAGGGCATAGGGAAAATTTGGGCTTGGAAAAGAAATTTTGTCGATCTGCAAGCTTCCAAAACCCCTTTAACTGCCCCTGTTTTCCCTTTCCCTTCCCCCACGTACCACATCCAGGATGCCCTCAAAGGGGCCCCCCCCAAAAAACAACCCGAAGGGGCTCGCCGTAGACGCCTTGGGGACTCGCACCCCCAAAAAAAAAAAAGGTAGGACAGTATTCCATGTTGTGGGTCATTATGGGGCAACCTGCCTGATCATTTTTTTGTTTCCCCCTGTTTTGTTAAAACCCCCGGAAACCAAATTTGTTTTAGGGTGGTAAACAGTAAAATTAATTTCTTAATAGCAAAAACTGTCACACAATTGTTTCATCACACCCCCAAGTGAAAGGTGGCCTTTTATCAGTTAAATTTAGGGGTACCCAATACGGTAAAAGTTTCACTAGTGCTTTTGGGTACAGCCGGGCTCCTTTTTTTGCCCCAAATTTATTTCTGGATATCGGGCGCATAAAAAACCCCCAAACCCGAAAATTGGGGACCCATCCTTTGTCTTAGGTAAAAGGGCCCACAATATCTAATCCCCCGCTGAAAAAGGGAACCCCAAAAGGGCATAGGGGCAAAGGGGAGCCCTGGGGGGCTTTAAGCAGAGACGATCTGGCAGTCTGACATGAAGTACAAAATCGCTCAAATTTCTTTCCCCAAAGCCAAAAAATTGTTTTTTTGTAACCGGGGGTTAGTTTTGTCGGGAACCGGAAAGGGCCCCCCCAAAATTTTGAATTTCCCGATGCAAAAAAGTTTCCCTTAAAAATTTTGGAAAATACCAAATTGTTCAATAAATTTCCCCCCAAAAGATTTTTGGGGGATCACCTGAAAAGGAAAAGTCCTTTTATAAAGGGGTGGGGTTTTTACAATCGAATTTAGCCCTTGGTTTAAATGCATATTCTAAATTTTCGTATGCTGCAAACGCACAAAATCTATTTGGGTTTATTTAAGGTTTGTGTTCAGAAGGGCTTTCAACTAAAAATGTAGAAAACCGGGGCCATTCTTTGGGAAAATTTTGGGGTGCATTCCCCCCGCCCCTGCTTTGGGGGATCGGGGTTTAATATCTAAGTTGGGCCCCTAGATTTTCCCGCCGCTACCAGTTCTTTTTTTTGTTTTCTTCTTCTTTTTCCCCCAAATTCAATATGGACAACTGGGCCTTAAATTTTTTAACAGTTTTCGGAAAAAGGGTTTTTTTTCCCCCCATGAGTAATGGGCCCAAAGGGGAAAGTCTGAAAAAAAAGGCAGACCAAACCTTTTTAAAATGGGGGAATTCCCATAAGTTAAAAAGGGAAAAAGTAAAAATCTGATAACTTTAACATCACCAACACAAGGGGATTTTTTTAAAATCTCACAAAATCTCTAAGGCATTTTTTCATTTAAAACAGTTTTTGTCTCACAAACAAAAGGGCACTTCCCCAAATCTAAAAAATGGTTTAGTTTCCGCCCCCAATTTCACCCGACCAAGCCATCTTTTCCATCCGATATGGTTAAATTTAAACAAATCTCGGGCCCGTCCAATCTCCTTGAATGAGCTGGGGCAGGGCCCGAAATGGCCAAGTTTCCAACCCCATCTAAATCCGGGGCTCTCCCAAAATTTTTCCCCCGCGCCCGCCCACGGGTTTCCGAGTGTCCCGGCCTCGCCCGGGGTTGCCCCTTTTTGCCCCCCCAAAACCCCCTCTTTCTAAGGGGACCCGGGGCCCCTTAGAATTTTTTGGGCCCCCAAAAGTTCAATTTTAATTTGAAAAAAATCCATCCCTCAAGCTTCCCGGTAAAAACCGCCTTTCCTTAATTTTCCCTCAAAGTCTTTCAAACCAATATTTAAAATTATCAAAATTTAATTTTAAGAATTGGATTGGGTAAATTTTCCCCCGTTTTTGTTTTCAGCCCCCTTTAAGTGTCAATTTTAGATCAAATTTTAAATTTTCCCCGGGCATCCAATTTCCCGTTTTAACCATTTCCCTGGGGGTACCAATTTTCCCCCCGGGCCCCGCCCCGCTTTTGGCCCGATTTTGGCCCCAGGGACACAGGGGGGGTCGGGGAAAAAGAAAATTATTTTTTTTTCAAACAAAGCAAACAAGATTAAATGGTTTTAAGGGCAAAATCAGAGACATTTTGTTCTAATTGAGCGGGGAGGGGATAAAAAACAAAAAAATCAACCCCAAAAACCTAAAAAGGGTATTGTTTTGCCGGTACCGGCGGGGGTTTTTTTATTACGCCAAGAGGAAATGCAAAGGGTAATGCAATTTGAGGGGGGTAGCCCGTGCTTTTTGGGGCCGGGTTTTCCCCCCGGGGGGCCCGTATTATTTGGGGGTTTCGAAACCCCCCAGCCCCACAAAAACATTATAAAAAGACATTTTAAAAATTTTGGAATAAAAATTACAAAAAGAGTACTTAAAATAGTGTTACACTGTATTACGGTAAGTACAAGGTAATTTAAAACCTAGTTACTCTGGGGGAAAATAAAGGTAATTACATAGCAATGGGATTTTATTTAACAATTTAACATTTTTAAAATTTAAAAATTTTAAAAACCTTTAATAGTCATTATTTTCCCCCTATAAACCCCTTTGGGTTTGATAAAAATGCCGAAATATATCAAAACACACACAGCGATATTTAAAATGAAATAAATTTTTGGGTTTCCAAAAAAAGTGTAAAATTGTTCAAACAAAATCAGGAGGGAAAAATCAAAACCCCCCCAAAAAAAAAATGAAAAAAATTTTTTAGTAGATCCACTTTTGGAAATTAAAAAAACCTTTTTAAACGCTCCCGTAAATTCCAAGGGAAAATCTGGGTTGTGGGGAAGGTATTTTGGGGCCATT
Source organism: Polypterus senegalus (assembly GCF_016835505.1). NCBI lineage: Eukaryota > Metazoa > Chordata > Cladistia > Polypteriformes > Polypteridae > Polypterus > Polypterus senegalus. Next base: position 8,778 of record NW_024377164.1, on the reverse strand, counting down.
CCTCTTAAAAATCTCTGTTTTATTTAGGGGTTTTTTTTGGGGTCGAGCATGGAAGCTCTTTAATCCCCTTAAAAGATTTTCAATTTTATTCGGCCCCGGGGACTGAGATGGCCATTCCAGAAATTTTTTTACTTGTTTCCTCTGCATGAATGCCTTAGTGGATTTTTTAGGTTCCCGAGTCGGTCTTGTTGAAAGATCCAACCCCGGGGGGTTTTCCCGCTTTGTTACTGATTCTTTTTGGGAAATTTTCCAGAATCGCTTGGAAACCCCCCGGGGGTGGAACCAATACCCCCAATTTTTGACAAGGATTTTTTTAATCCCCGTACTTTTTCCCTAATAAGCCCCCAAGCCCCAAAAAACTAATTTTTTTTTCATAAATTTTAAAAAGAAGTGGTTTTTTTCTTGGAATGGGGTTGTTTTCTTTTTTAGAAAAGGGCCCCTATTATCCCAAATAACAAATTTTGTTTAAAGTCCCGAAATTTTCCAAAATGAAGTATCCTTGTCCCAAATGTGTTGAGGTCCCGGTTCTGGTTTTTGTGGGTTGGGGAAAGGTTCCCCTTCATCCTTCGGGGATAAACTTTCCTTGGTTGCCACCGAATTAATTGAAACCAGCCCTTCCCCTTTTTAAATATGTTTTCCTTGGGGTTTTTTGGGCGCTTTCTGTTCCTTTCCCCCCAAAACCCTTTTTTATTAAAAAATTTTTTTGGTTTTGGCCCCTTTGAGGCCCCCTTTTTGACCCCCCTGGCTTCCTTTTCAAAAAATTTTAAAGGAAAAAAAACTCTACAATTTCTTCTTTAAAAACCCCCTTATGGATTCAACCCTTTTTTTTAGGTCAGGGGCCCCTTTAAAATTTTTTCCTAATTAGTTCTAAAATTTTCAAAAAAACAAAGGGAAAAAGGGGAATTTTTTAAAAATTGACCCCTTAAATAATCTTTTTCATTAAATTCACCCGTGTTTTAGTTTCATGATTTATTTAAGCCCTTTTTTTTGTTCCCAAAATTAGTTCTAAAAGGGGAAAATAAAAGACAAAAAAGGGCCCAAATTTTCTATGCAAACCCCGCCTTTAAAATTTGTTTGGGAAAAAATTTTTTATTTGTCTTTTAAAAATAAATTTTTATTTCTTTTTTCAAATACCGTGGGGTTCCCCCCCAGGGGTTAATATTTTTAATTTCTTTTTTATCAAAACAAAAAAAAAATAAATTTTCCCGGAAAATTTTAAATTAAAAAATTTCCTAAAATGCTGTTTTTTAATTTTGGTTTTTTCCCATAAAAAGGGGAACCCCTGTTGGGAAAAAATTTGGTTTTAAAAAATTTTTTAAAAATCTTCCCCAAAATTTACCCCTTTTATAAAGGTAAAGTATTCACTGACCAAAAACTGGGCCCACCCTTTAAAAAACAAACCAAAACAAAAAATTTAACCCAAAAATTCCCAAAGGAATAATTTTTTTAAAAATTTTGGGCAATTTTGCCCCTTCCTTTTAAAATTTAAAAAAATTTTAAAGCAAAATTGCCAAAAAATTTCTCATTTTTAATTAAAAATGAACTTTAAATTTCCTTAAAAATTTGGGGAAAAAAAAAGTTGTCAAAACCAAAAAAATAACTCAAAAAAACCCCCCAGTTTGTAAGGTGAAGTTTAAATTATTTCCCCAAAAGTAAATGTTGCCGGGGTTTTTCCCGTGCCCTCAAAATTTTTTTCAAAATTTGGTCCCCCTTCCCAAAGGGTTTTTTTAATTTTTTTCTTCTTTTCATTTGCTAAAATTTCTAAAACCAAAAGGGAATCTTTTAATGCCAATTTGGTAAAAATTTCTAATTTTTTCAAAAGAACCAAAAAATTAAAAACAAGTTTTTCCATTTTAAAAATATTGTAGGAAGGACAATGGTAAATTTTAATCAAAACCCCAACCTTTTGTTTCATACCCCCGGTTGTTAATTACCGTTTCAAAAACCGCCCCTTCGGGGGGGTTTCCGCCCCCTTGCCCCTCTTTTAAAAGTGGTTTTTTAGGGTTCCCCTGGTTTCCTTTTTTAAAATTTTTTCATTTTGGGGGCCCCGGGTTAAAATTTTTTTTCTTTCCCCAACCTTTGGGGAATCCCCCACAGTTTGCCTTTTGGAAATTTGATTTAGCAGTACAAAAAAGTTTTAAAATTTTCAATTTTCTTTTTGGCGGGGAAACCGTAAGCCCCCCAAAGCCAAAAAAAACCCCCAATAAAAACAAAGGCTCCATCAACGTTTAAATTTTGCCCTTTTTGGGCCCTTCTTCCCCTTTTAAAAAAACTTTTTTTTGTTTTCCCCGTTCGGGTTTTTTAAAATTCCCCCATTAATCTTTTTAAAATAATTATTTTAAATTATTTGTTTTAAAAAAAATTTAAAACTAAATTTTCGAATTGCCCAATGATTTTAATTCCCGCCCTTGAAAAAAAATTTAAATTTTTTTTTTGTAAAAATTTAAAAAGAGGAAATTTTTTTTATTTATTTACTTAATTGTACTTTTTATGGTTTTATCTTGTAATGTGTCCTGAATGTCTAGAAAGTGCAATTTAATAAAACATATTATTCTGATTATTATAATTTGCAGTTATCCTATTTCCTTCACAAAATTTAGTGAAAAAGTCTTATTTTCCTTTGTGTTGTTCTGATTCTGGTTGTGTTACTTCCTGCGAGTTAACTACTTGTCTAAACTACACTCATATTTAAATTATATCTCATATTCAAAACAAACTATTAGAATAGCTGAAATGCTATATAGGCTGATATAAATGCAAGTAATGATTTAATAATTTAAAGCACTCTAAGTAAAATACATGTTAAATTATTATTTAGTAAAATCTTAAAATATTGCAGTTTGTTATTTTATCATTATTGATATCAGTATTTTTATATTGTAACCTTTTTAGTTTTAAGTATGACAAACTTTTTCTGTTAGTAGTTATTATTAAAAAAATATAAAAAGATAAGTACAAGTTTACTGTTTTTCCTGTTTGTATGGCTTTTCTAAATGCTGTCTTTTAATGTAATCATCTTTAAGCATGCCAAGAGCCAAAATATTTTAATCACGATTTTAATTTTATAGGATTTGTTTGTTTTGGATCTTGAGCCTTATCGATATAGTGGAGTGAATATGACTGGATTTCACTCTCAATATTGACAACAGCCAGGTTTCCACTGTTGTTGAGAAATGGTCAATGGAACGCTCAGTCATTTCCCAAACCAGAAACTGGATTACTAGATGGAATGATGACAGTAAGCAACTATAATATTTAATGTAAAGTTAAGATAAAAACAGTTTAGTATACATTTTTTCTTATGGTTTGAACTTCATTTACAAGCCAATGGCATTATTCATAAATATACAGAAACAGAATAGATAAAATATCGCATAAACTTATGGTAGTAAAGTAAAATAAATGTAGTTTTATAGTTAACTTTAAAAACATATGTTCATAGGGTCAATATTGTCACATGTACTGAGTACATTGAAATTTTATTTGCACATACTAATCAGCATGCTATATGTTGTTTTCCTCGTACTGCTTTGGGTCAAAACGTCATCCTTATTTGAAAATACTAATAAAAAGGTGAAGTATGAAACTATTATGACATATGACATACAGAAGCTCTATAATAAAGAGGCACATTTAGGCATATGTAGATTTATTACCCACTCTGTGTATAAATATTTTTCTTCCTTACAACAAAGTGAGCTTGCCAACTACAGAAAATATATAATATGCAGTTTAATTATATTCAGTCAATTTACAGAAATATGTTCACGAGTATCTAATACTACAAAATGTTTGTCTGTAAGATAATCTTGTTTTCATCATAGCTGGCATATTAACTTAAATTGCATGATCACAAAGGTCCTTTTAACGAACACCCCCACAGTCTATTTTTTTTACCCCTTTCCATGTATACATTATGGCCAGGGGGGTGCCAGTCCCTACAAACAAAAAACCACAGAGACAGCCCCTTAGTAAAGGCTTTTTTTTAACAAATAATGAAACCTTTTTTTGGTGTTTTTCCTGCTGCCCAGCAAGACTGGAAAATTTTTTTTTCCAGTTTTTTTGTGTTGCTTATCCTCTATCCCGCCTGACATCCCGGGCCCAAACCCTGGACACCCCTCTTTTAAAGCCTGACCCAAGAGCCCCTTCGGCTGCTTTATTTTGGGCCCCCCGGACTTACATCGGGATGGAAGAACCACAGTCCTGTCCTGCCCTGCCATCTCCACCTGGTGCCCCCCCCAAAAACCAGACATAGCCCCCCATATTTGGGGGATGATGCTTTGCCCATAGCAGGCAGTCACCCTTTTCCCCTTGCCCTTTCCATGCCCATCAAGTGTCCCTCCCCATGGCTCCCGGGGGGGCCACCCCCGGGGCTGCAACTGAAAGTGTCATTCCATAATCCCCGGCCCCGCCGGGGAGGGAGTTCCCTCATTTCCCTGACCCCCCTTTTATCAAGGCAAGGGAGGGGTCCATCCGGGGGAACAGATACCCCCTCACAGCATCTAAAAGCCTGCATTTCAGATTTTTAATTTAAATTTTTTTTTTTTTGTAAACAAAGACAACTAAATTAAAAAACCCAAAAACATCAAAAAGAAAAGGGGAAGTCCCCACCCCCCCATCACCTTCCCCCCCATCCCCCTAAAAAAATTTTAAAATTACAAAGCCACCGGCTTCGAAGCTGAGAAGTAGGGGTTAAAGAAGTAATGAAAAAAAAAAGGAAAAATTTTAAAATAACTGAATAGAATGGGTTGTCAATGTAATTGTTTTGTAATTTTTGGAAAAGGGTGAGTGTTGCTGTCATATATATATTTATATATATATATATATATATATATATATATATACACACACAAAAAATATAAACATATATACTCAGCAAAAAGAAACGTCCTCTGATTTTTTAACTGATTTTTTCTTTCAGTAAACTTAATGTGTAAATATTTGTATGAACACTAAAAAAAAGTCAACAAAATAAGACATAAACAAAAAAATGTTTCCCCCCGGGCCCTTAAGAAGGGAGGCTCAAAACGGGACCAGCCGGGGATCTGGTGGGGCCACCAGCTGCTTGAAGTACCGCAGTGCATCTCCCCCCTCATGGACTGACCAGATTTGCCGGGGGCCCGCTTTTTGAGATGTTTCCCCACCTTTTCCCCCAAGGCACCCCGTAAGTTCCTTTACATTTTGGGGAATGGCCCCAGCCCCCCCACTCCCCGATCCAACAGGTCCCAGACGTGCTCCAAGGGGTTGAGATCCGGGGTCTTCCACTGGAAGATGATCAGCTGTCCTTTCCCGTCTCCCCGTAGGGCCCGTTTAGGTGTCTCACAGTGCAGGCCTTTTTTGCCCCAGCCACATCAGAGTCCCCCCATGCCTCCCGCAGCATGCCTAATTTAAAGCTCACGAGATGAGCAGGGACCCTGGGGATCTTTCTTTGGGAAATTTTTTACAGGGCAGACAAGTCTCTTTTTGTGCCCCGGGGCTTTTTGAACTGGGACCTTAAATGCCTATTTTCTGTAAGCTGTTAAAGTCTTTTAACAAATTTTCCCCAGGTGCCCTGTTAATTAATTTAATTGCCCGGGTTAATTGAAAAATGATGGAAAAAAAAAGGATAATATATAAACAAAACATCCACATATATATATAAAATATATAATATCTAATATACACTAATATAATACATAACACATACATAAAAAAAATAATATATATACAAATACATACATATCTAATATAACACAAAATAATATATATATATATAAAATATACATACACCCCCCTTTTTGGGGGCAAATGGGCAAATTGGTCCCCTAAGAAAAAAATTTATTTTTTGTGCCCCCCCCCAAATATTAGGGAAGTAAAAAAAAAAATAATAAAAAAACCCTATTTAAAAGACACCATATGGTCATTATTAATCAATAATCATAACCTCTGTTTTTTATAATGATTTTTAAATAATTTTGTTTATTTAGATTTGCTTGTATTCAAATTTAAAAAAAGATGCATTAGTCGGGGAAATTTTCCAAATTAAAACACATTATTAATGTCCAAGAATAAAATAAAGTTTCACAGGATTAAGAATGTACCTGAAAGTGATGCACGGGTTTTTTTTTTTTTCGCTTCCGCCGGACTGTTTATGTTCCCTTTTGGGCCAATACAATTATTTTAATTTTTTCCAAAAGGCAGCCGAACAGAGGTGAGGGGCGCCCAAATCACGGGTGCTTACCCCACTCTTTGCTAAACCCGAAAAAATGCAATATATAACATTTATATTTTTGTTTATTTGTTTTAGAAATTAAATATTAATTTATTATTATAATATATAAAAATGATTTTGAGCAGCTGGGATGGTGCCCCGAGGGGTTAAAAGAGGACCGACGGGTATAGGGGGGGCGGTACTGAAAAGCAACTGTTGCTGGGGTCCCAAAAAAGGAAGAAAATAAAAACATTATTTGTAAAAAAATCAATTTATTTATCCATTCCTAAATAAAAATGGGGGTATTTTTTATCAGTAATACGCTGTTTGTTAAAAGGGATGACCCCCCGCCACGAAGTTCAGATATTATGAACTATGGTATTCGTTCAATTTCCCTTTTTTAAAATTTTTAAATAGAAGGTTTTTTTATTTAGTCGAAGAAATTTTTGGTAAATTTTTTAAATGAATATTGCAAAAATTTTTTCTTCCCCATAAAAATGAAAAAGACCCCCATTCCAACCAAAGATTTTTTGTGTCACTAAATAGAACTTGAAAAGAAATATTTTTTAATGTGATTGCCAAATTAGATCAAAGTTGAGGACCCACGACAGCCCTATGTATTTGGGGTTTTTCTGCGGTTTAAAAGTCACCCTCCCCCCCTTTTTCTTTTTTTGTCATCTAATGAATACATGAGTATGGCTTTACCAAAAAATCAGAGGCGAATAAAGTAATTTTTCATAAAGCTTCAATTTGATCTGTCTTTTTTGCTAACCGGAATTTTTTTAACCCCCCCCAAACCAAGGAGATGCGGGGAAAAAAAATCGGGGAAACACGGTAAATTTCCTGCACCCTCTCGGGAACAACCCCGATGTTCGCTGGTTGTTTCTTTCTGCATCAGTAAATGGCTGCCTTTTCTTTATCTAGACGGACACACGATGCACGGGTTTTTTTTTCATGTCTTCCTTTTGCGGGCATTGACTTTTTTTCCCCCCCACGGCTGTATTTAATGTTAGCTAAGACCGCACTTAAAAGTTTCTCGCAGTTTTGAGTTTGCCAAAAAACCACCCCCGACCATCTCATCTTCCCGCATGCCAGCTTTAATATTTAGGCAGTGTTTCTATTATTTACTGACGGGCGCCTTTTTATGGGCAGGGCTAAAACGGGAGGGGAAACCCCCCCCGCCATCAAAACAGAAGTCATTATAGTATATGGACGAAAAAAGGTTCCGTTTACCCTTACACGTGAATTTTAAATGAAACCTGCCCAACTTTTGTAAGTAAGCTGTAAGGAATGAGCCTCAAATTTCAGCCTTCTACCTACACGGGAAGTTGAAGAATTAGTGATGAGTCAGTGAGTGAGTGGGTGAGTGAGTGAGTGAGTCAGTGAGGGCTTTGCCTTTTATTAGTATAGATTGAAAATGCTTCCCTATGAAGGCATAGGGACTACAATGTCAAATTAGTTTAAAATTGTCCAGGAATGACCTATCCTAATTCCTCTGAAAACAATAACTTTAATAGCAATAAAGTAAATTTATGAATATTTTCTTTTAATGTTCATAACCTGTCAAATGTTACACTATATATATGCCTGTGAAATGTAGGGACTAGGCATAGGTATTCTGTGTTTAAGGCTTTGTGTTACAACTGAATGTTGCTATGTTTATATTTGAAACAGTAACATTTATGGGTCGGCTCCAAAACGGTCAGACAGCTTATCCTTCAGGTCTTGATTTCCCAACTCTGAATCTGGTACAGTCTCTTTTAATTAAGACCTTCTGGAATCTGGTACCCAGGCACAGACATTTTCATTACATGGCATCTTTCATCAGGGCAGGTATGTAGAGGAGGCAATGAGGCAATTGTCTCACATGATACTTTTGGTAAAGGTATCTTTAAAGGTATATTCATGTCTTTTTTTAACATTTGTAAGAATTAATCTGTATAGCACCTGACCCAACAGAGATTGGACACAGGAGGCACGTATAAAACAAACTTTTATTTTTCTTCAGCTGGGGGCATGTCTTCCCATATTCCCACCAGCCACAACACACCTCAAGCACAAATAAACAAATTGCAAATGTCCAAGAATAAAAGCGGCATATGTGCATTTTGAAGCCACATGTCAGTAAAAGGCATTGATGTACATTTTCTTGATTTTTACATATTGCCACATCTCAGCTTACGTTGGGGTAATCCTGGAGCAAAACTAGAGAAAAGTTGCAATGTTAAAATGATCTGAAAAATCCAGTCTTCTGTTTGACTCTATATATTGCTGCTGCCTACTGAGGCTACATTCAGATAGCATTTAGATGTCTTCATTCCATTTTCTGTTGGCTCGTACAGTATTTTTCTTTGTTCAAATTAATTTTGCAAGTTTTTCAAATCTGATATAACTGTGTACTGATGTGTATCCTGAATCTGCAGAATTAATAAGAAAATGAATTAATCAAACAGAGGTGACCTAATAACAAGAATACCAACTTCATACTGACTTCTAATAGTTTACACTGCAGGATGTCTTTGAAGTGTTATGCTACCAATGGTAAGTGCTACAGATGCTTCCAGTGGAATCATCTCATATATTTAAGA